>NW_027528369.1:1742598-1773270 GCF_008692635.1 Crocuta crocuta
AAATTCAAAAAATTTAAAAAAAAAAAAAAGTTGAGTGAGCATATGGACTACAGTCAGGCTTCGACTCCATCTAACATTGAAGAATTCTGCTTAGCGACTTTAAATTCAAAAAATTTAAAAAAAAAAAAAAAGTTGAGTGAGCATATGGACTACAGTCAGGCTTCGACTCCATCTAACATTGAAGAATTCTGCTTAGCGACTGAGCTCTTCCAGCGTGTTCTGAAGTAGTACTTTCCATAAACACGAAATTACTTCAACAAAGGTTCTTCCTCTGCCCCCATACATGAGAGACCTTGAGTGATGAACCTCCTATATTCATCCACCAGGGTTGCGACACAGACGAGAGGAGCTTAAACAACAGAAATGTATTTTCTCACGGTCCTGGAGGCCGGAGGCCTGAGATCATGGGCTCGGTGAGTTCCATTCCTGATGACAGTGCACTTCCCTGCTTGCACAGCACCCGCCACAAAACAAGTGTGCACTAGAAGTCTGTGTTAGCCGTTCCCATCATTCCCAAATTTTACTTTTTTCTCTTTTCTAGGGTCCTCAATAACTCAGTAGTCTAATAATAAAGATATAAATCAAGACGGTCTTGCAGTAGACCATTCTTTCCACTGAGAACTAGATAAACCTTGTAAGATTTCTTCACCCCTCCCACCCCAAAAAAGTCTGACATCCAGGACCTAAGGGTTGAGATCCCAGGGTGAAGGGAAACACAATTAGGTGATCTGAGCATTTCACATTATTGTCCCCTCCAGGTGTTCGGTGAAGAGGCTAAAAAGTCTAATTTAAAGCAATTGCAAAAAGACTGAAACCTCAGTGGGATTTTTTTTTTTTTAATTCAAGAAGCTAGGAGAGATGGAAACTTGTGTTTGGGGCCACCAAATTATCTAAGACTAGGAGGGCCAACATCTCATAGTAATAGAAGCACAAGGAAGTGAAGCCAACAGTCTGAAATGCTACTACTCTCTTTGTAGCATCTGGGACTTTGTAAATGGTGCTGATCCAGAGAAGCCAAGCAGAAAGAGACACCCCCAAATCTGGAGGAACCAAACCAAGGTCTTGGCCATTTCAAGGAGGGATAAAAAGAAAATGGACCAAGGAAGAAGAAACACTGGTGAACACCTCCAATCTGCTCTTGAGCTACCTGGAGGAGAAGATCCTAGGAGTAAAGGAAAAGTGGAAGTAGACCAGCCTTTCGAAAGACTGAAGTTAGCCTTAAAAGAGCTGATTGGATTCGACTGATCTACCTGCTAGATTCTGCTTCTCACCTAAGTGCCTCAAGAAGCTCATCTAGAATCTAATTTTTTATACATAATGTTCATCACAGGGCTTAATAATGCAAAGGCTGGTGGTTTTGGCCACAGAGTTGAAGTAATTGTGGCTAACACATTCAGAAAAACAAGTAACAAGTGCAAAATTTCATTAGAAATTGAGAAGTGAGGGGCGCCTGGGTGGCATCCGACTTCAGCTCAGGTCATGATCTCATGGTTCACGGGTTCGAGCCCCGCGTCGGGCTCTGTGCTGACAGCCAGCTCAGAGCCTGGAGCCTGTTTCGGATTCTGTGTCTCCCTGTCTCTTTGACCCTCCCCTGCTCACACTGTCTCTCTCTCTCTCTGTCTCAGAACTAAACATTTGAAAAATAGGAAATTGAGAAAGTGAGAACTTGCATAAGAAAACCAAAATTTATTTTAAAAAATCAAAATTTAGGATGGAAGTCATAATAATTGAAGTTAAGAATTCAGATGGATTTAGGAGCACCTGGGTGGCTCAGTTGGTTAAGCACCCGACTTGGGCTTAAGTCATGATCTCACAGTTTGTGGGTTCGAGCCCCGCGTCCCATTCTGTGCTGATAGCTCAGAGCCTGGAGCCTGTTTCAGATTCTGTGTCTCCCTCTCTCTCTGCCCCTTCCCTGCTCTGTCTCTGACTCTGTCTCCAAAACAAATAAACTATTGGGGTGTCTGGGTGGCTCAGTTGGTTAAGCGCCCAATTTCAGCTTAGGTCATGATCTCATAGTTTGTGGGTCGAGCCCTGCATTGGGCTCTGTGCTGACAGCTAGCTCAGAGCCTGGAGCCTGCTTCAGATTCTGTGTCTCCCTCTCTCTCTGACCCTCCCCTGCTCACGCTGCCTCTTTCTCAGAAATAAATAAAACATTGAAAAGATAAATAAACAAATGACTTAAAAAATTTTAAGAATTCAGATGGATTTTTAAAAAGTTCAGATACAGCTAAAGGGAGAATTGCTATTTTGAAAAACAAGTAACTAGAAAAATGTATATAATATACATGCCACTGGTGATCTGAAATTGTGTAATACCTATGCAGTTGAAGTCTCACAAGATGAGGTGAGACAGTGTAAGACAGATGAAATACCTGAAAAGATATTGGCAAGAGCTTTCCAGGACTTAAAAAGACTTCAAGCCACATATCCAAGAAGGATTATAAGCCCCAAGAAGTTTAAATAAAAAAGAAAAACATATCTAGACACATCACAGTACTGGTGCGAAAAACCAAAGGTGTTAAAAATTGTTTAAAAATCCAGAGGGAATTTTTAATAAAATGTTTATTTACTTATTTTTGAAAGGGGGGGGTGGGGGGAGGGACAGAGAGAGACAGAGAAAGAGAGGGAGATTCTCAAGCAGGCTCCACATTCTCAGTGCAGAGCCCCCCGTGGGGCTCAATCCCAGGAACCATGAGATCATGACCTGAGCTGAAATCAAGAGTCAGTCACCCAACCAACTGAACCACCCTGGAAGCCCCCAGAGGAAGTTTTTTTTGTTTTTGTTTTTTTTAAAGATAACTACCTTAAAAGGAACAACCGCATGACAATGGGCCGCTTGCCGGAAACAATGGAAGCCAGGAGGCAAGAATTATGTCTTTAAGGAGCTAAAGGCCAACCTAGAGTTCTAGACCCAGTGAAAAGGAAGAAAAATTAAAGATAATGTCCAGACAAATGAACACTGAGACAAGTATTTGCCACTATCAGATGTATGTGGAAATAAATATTAATGAGATTTCTTCAAGCAGAATATGGATAAATGTATGCACACTCTCCCCTCCCTCCCCACGTATTCACTCTTAGATAGAATGAAAAGAGAATGAAAAACAAAGGGAAAATGGGTAAATTTAAATAATTCTTAATTCTATAAACAACAGTGATATCTTGGATTTAAAACTTAAAATATACGGTAATAATCCAACAAAGTGAGAGTAGATGAATTTCAAATGTTTTACATTTGCTACACTGTAACAGAAGTGGTAATGGTATTCACTTATGCTAGACTCCAACAAATCAAAGATGCACGTTGAAATCTTTAGGATAACCACTAAAAGAATTTTTTAAATAACTCACAACTAACCTGCCAAAAGAGAGAAAATAGAGCAGTAGTGAGAATAAGGATTCACTCAAAAGAATGCAAGAAAGGAGAAAAACACGAAACAGAGAATGTACGATCATTTGGAAACAAATAGGTAGTAAATTTAATACCAAAACATACAAGTAATCATATTAAGCGTATATGAATAATATACACTATAAAAATATGCTGTAATATAGTAAAACCTTGGATTGCGAGTAACTTGTTCTGTGAGTGTTGTGCAAGATGAGGAAACATTTCTAATAAATTTGTAACTTGATAAACAAGCGATGTCTTGCAATGCAAGTAGTATGTGATGCTGAACGTCACATGACCACAACTGAGCAAAAGCTTTTCCCTCCCTCCCTTTCCCTCACCCCCCACCCCCCCCACTTTCCTTTCTCTCTTTCTCTCTGCAGGATTGCTGGTGATGGTCTCCCATGCTCAGATGATCAGTCTCAGGCCGCAGTGTCCGGCAGAAATCAGTGATTTTTCAGAGTGTTGGAAGGGCCCCACAACTGGCACTAGTGTGTTTTTTGTCATTTCAAATCACCTGCAGACAGTCCTTTGCTTTTCACACAAGAGGGAGTTTAGGAATGCTTTGCTTCATTCTAGATCAGGCTGCCTGCAGATAACAGTGCTTTTCTCTGCTGCCTTATTGCCAGTTACATTAAATATAGTGTGACTACAGGTTATTGATACTGTACTGTAGGCAACATCCATGTGAGAGGATGCAATGGCCCCCGTGCAGAAAAGGATTCCAATGAGCCAACAGATAGTAGTGATTCCATCAGTGATGGTGAAAGGCATCCT
This sequence comes from Crocuta crocuta, assembly GCF_008692635.1. NCBI lineage: Eukaryota > Metazoa > Chordata > Mammalia > Carnivora > Hyaenidae > Crocuta > Crocuta crocuta. Next base: position 1,746,767 of record NW_027528369.1, read on the forward strand.
ACACAACAACCCTCCTCTCTCCTGTCTCTCTCACACCAGCCACAAAGCTTCTCAAAAGTAAGTGCAGGCTAGTTTGTGATTTATCTTTATATGTTGTATTTTCTTTATTATTTTATATCACATTACAGTATTGTAATCATTTTTATATGAATATTTTGGGGTTGTGGAATGATGCATCTGAGTTTCCATTGTTCTTTATGGGGAAATTCTCTTTGCTATAGAAGTGTTTGGATTACAAGCATGTTTCCAGAACAAATTATGCTCGCAAAAAAAGGTTTTACTGTACTCCATTTAAAAGGCAAGGAATCTTAGAATGGATTTTCAGAACTCCACTATGTGCTGTTTATAAATGACTCCTCTTTTTAAATTTTTATATATTTATGTTTTTATTCTTTTAGAGAGAGAGAGCATGCATGTGCACAAGGAGTGAAGAGGGGCAGGAGAGATAAAGACAATCTGAAGCAGGCTCCACACTCAGCATGGAGCCCAATAGGCGGCTCCATCCCCCAAACCTGGGATGGAGCACACGACCTAAGCCAAAATCAAGAGTCAGGACAATCAACTGACTGAGCTACCCAGATGCCCCATAAACGACTCCTCTTAAAAGTAAGGAGAAAAAAGTTGAGAGTGTCAAGAGAACAAAGCTATACTATGAAAGCATCAACCGAGATGAAATGGTTACTGTCAAAGCAGACTTTAAGGCAAGAGGCATTACTAGAGCTAAAGCAAGACACTGTATATTTTAAGTGGAGATAATTGACCAGGAAGAGATCATGAAACTAACAAAAAAATATAGACAACTTTACAATTATAATGAGAGACCTTAACGTACATCTCTCAAAAGCTGATGGATTAAGCAGGCAGAAAAATCAGCAAGGACAAAAATGGTCTGAGCAGCACAATTAATATACTTGACAAAATTGATGGATAAAACCACTGGACACACAAGGACTCAGTTCTCCTTTGTTTCAAGGACATGTGGAATATTTATCTTCACCCTAAAAATGACCACATCCTATGCCATGAAGCAAGACTGAACAAATTTCGAAGGACTGAAAAGTGGACGACTATTCTCTTACTACTGTGAAATTAAGCAAAAAACAAAAACAAAAAAGATAACCCCAAATGACTTCAAATTAATCAACTCACTTCTAAATAATCCTTGAGTTAAAAAAGATATCCAAAGGGAAATCACGAGATATTTTTCATAAATGGCAATAAAAACTTCACATAGTAAAACTTGTAAAAAAGTAAGGCTTATATGGAAATGTTTAGACTTAAAAGCATATATATTAGAAAAGACAAAAGGTTGAAAAGCAAGGAGTGAAGACTCTATATAAAAAATAAAGGAACAGCAAATTGAACCCAAGGAAAGGGGTAAGAAAAAAATGTTTTTCAATTCATTTTATGAAGCCAGCCTAAATTCAATACCTGCACTCGATAAGGATGTAAAAAGAGAATAAAACTACAGACCAATTTTTCCTCCCGAACACGTATGAGTAAACCTAAACAATTATCTGCAAATCAACCTCAGCAATAACTAACAGTGATAGCACATCATGGTCAAATAAGGTTTATTCTAGAAAGGCAAGTTTCGCTCAACATTTGAAAAAAATCAATCAATAAATTTAACGGGGAAAAAGAGAAAAATCAAATGCCCTCAATCGATGCTGAATATTAAAAAAAATTTTTTTAGTGTTTATTTACTTTTGAGAGCAAGCACGAGAGAAAGATTATGAGCTGGGAAGGGGCAGGGAGAGGGAGACACAGAATCCGAAGCAGGCTCCAGGTTCTGAGCTCTTAGCACAGAGCCCGATGCAGGGCTTGAACTCACAAACCATGAGATCATGACCTGAGCCAAAGTCAGTTGCCCAACCACCTGAGCCACCCAGGCGCCCCAGATGCTGAATATTATTTTAGAAATATTTATTAGCAAACCACAAATAAAAGGGAATGTTATCAATCTGATGAAGTGTAACTTCAAAGAAACCTACAGCTAACATACTTAATGGTAAGAGAATAAAATATTGTCCCCATAAGATCAGGACTGAAAAAAAGATGTTTAATAACATCTGTTCATCACCATACTTAAGGTCCTTGATTTGGCAAGAGTCCCCCCACCCCAAAATTTATGAAGATGTGATGGGGGGGGATTGCCACCTCACAGAAGACATGATCGTATGTAGAGGCATCAAAAGAATTTATAAGTGAATTTGTAAAATTGGTAAGTGAAGAATTTCTAGATAAAAGTCTATATATAAAAAATCAATTTCACTTCTCCATATCAATAGTAAAAATTCAGAAAATAAGAACATTTCATTTTAAGCAGCATCAAAAACATCAGTCAAGAAAAATCATCTAACAAAGGTTAAGCAAGATCTCTATAATGAAAACCACAAAACACTGAAAGAATTTAAAGACTTATAAGTAAGATATTCCAAATTCGTGCATCAAAAAATACTACTGTAGGGGTGCCTGGGTGGCTCAGTTAAGCATCTGACTCTTGATTTCAGCTCAGATCATGATCTCCCGGTTCACGGGATTGAGCCCCATGGGAGGCTCTATGCTCCCAGCCACGGAACCTGCTTGAGATTCTCTCTCTCTTTCTGTGCCCACCCCCAGCAAATAAATTTAAAAAAATACTACTGTAAAGATTAGCCTATAAATTCAATGAATTCTAAGTAAACACCCCAGCAGCATTTTGGTAGAAATTGGCAAACTGATCCTAAAACGCATCTGTAAATGTAAAGCCAATAAAGCCAAGACGAATCTTGAAATACAAAGATGAAGGGCTTATACTAGTTACTATCAAGACCAATGACAAAGCTACGGCAATTAATGAAGTGCGGTATTAGAACAAAGACGATTTTGAGAATGGAATAAAATAGAGACATCCGGAACAGACCAACACATATACCATCACCTGGTTCACGACAAAGATCATAGCGCAGTGCGGTGTGCTTAAAAGAATCACCTCTGAAATAAATACGGCTGTATCTGCTGGAAGTGCACCTGGAGAAAAAAGTTATCTTGACCGAGTCCTCACACCATCCACAAAAATACATTCCAAGTAGAATGTAGGCCTCTAGTGAAGGTACATAAGTCAATCAAGCGTCTAGAATTTTACATTGGAAAACATCTCTACGATCTGGGGTATAGGAAAGGGTTTTGATACAGGATGCCAAAGACTGATGAACTGGGCGTGCCCGTTAAACATGTGGAAAGTCGCTCAGTCTCTTCAGTCATCAGGGGAATGCAAAATCTCAATAATATACTCGGGACCCTTCCTATTTGTTCAAATGAAGACAAAAATATTGGCAAAGATGAGGAACAAGTGAAATCGTCCGTGAGAAAGCAAATTGGTAGCACCACTTTGAAAACAAATTGGTAGAATGGCACGAGCTTCACGACCCAGAAATTCCACTTCTAGAGAACACGAGTTCTAGAGAAACGAGTACTTCTTGGAGCCTTAAGAGCTGCAAAAGAATATTCACAGCAGCAGTATTTGGAACTGCCCAAAGCTGGGAACAGCCAAATTAGCCAAAGGCCCATCGCCAGGAGAATGGATAAACACAGTGTAAGTGGGAACATTAGAGCCATAAAAGTGAATCAACTATAGCGATGTTCAAACATGCTGTTGAACAGAAGAAGCTAGTCAATGAAGAGCATTCTATGGATTGCATTGATGCCAAGTTCAGAAACAGGCAGAACTAATCTACGGTGACGGAAGCCATGATAATGGTTATGTTCGGGCCATGAGGCATTGAGCGCAGGACTTTGGGGTGCAGGTAACACTCTATGGGCAGTTATGTGAATGTGGCCACTTGGTAAAGATTAACCGAGCTCTCTACTCATTATCCCTGCGTGTGTCTATACTTACGCTATTTCAATTGATTGTTTTAAAAAGCAGAACTTGCAACATTCCTTAAGGGAGAGAGGTGGTAAATGAGATGTCAGAAGCACCAGTGTGAACGGAGTGGCCACATTTGCGTCCAAAACTCTAGACCAAAGCTACATTGCCTGTGGCCCTGATCTGCCAAAGCAGACGCCCAGGAAAGCAGAGATAAGAAACTACATTAGAGTCAAAAGTAGCATTTAACGGGGGACTGGCTTATTCCGCAGAGAGTAACAAAGAACTGTGCACCTAAGCTGATACGACAGGATAAACAGTCCCTCAGACATTCCGCCCTCGGTAGCTGACTCAACAGCCGAGGCTGACAGATTTACAATGGAGAACCGAATCCTCAGATCAAAACCCGTGTGCTCTGTTTGGAGCTTGATGACCTACAGTATACACTGAAACCCTTAAATCAACAGGTTTATGGCATTTATGGTGAAGCACTCTGACAGGTCTGCTTCGTCAAACAAGCCTGGTCTTGAATCCAGGCTCAGCTAAAAGCTGGGCTATCAAAGGCAAGCATTTGCTAACATGAGAGGGAAAAGGCTCTATTTCTGTTCAAATATTTAATGGAAAGCTTTTGGGGGAAAGAAAAAAATGGCACAAATGTATAGAGATGGACATAAGCTTTAAGACCCATCAAGGCTAGAGAAGATTTATTTATTCAAGGACTCGGCTGCTCCTGCTAATGTCACCAGACGTTATTCGCTATGTTTATCTGGGTCGTGTGGCCACACAATACAGCTTTCTTGAGGGACAAGAAAATCTGCCTATTATATGTTAAATCCAGATGTCCTATGATAGAGTCTCCCAGATCTTCTGACTAAAAGCCATGTCCAAAAAATTCGTATACACACTTTATAACATGGTTTAGTAAACATGTACAGATACACCCACACTGCAAAATTTCCCAAGATACCCTTCTTCCTAGACAACCTGGTATCATCTAGACTATTCTATGTTATGCTCCTCTGTATTTTTCTTCCTATGATGTTCACCATAATGGACTAAGCGGATTCATGACCCATGAATCCACTGAGCCCAAAGTTTGAAAAAGACATAGAAGGAAGCAGAGTATTTTTTTTTTTTTTCAAATGTGGGAGTCAGGCTTTTTTTTTTTTTTTAATTTAACAGATTCTCAAAATTTGAGGAGTGCGAGAATTATTCAAAGTCCAGATTCCCAGGGTCTCAGTCCCAGAGATCCTGAGAGTCATAGTGAAGCCTACGAACCTGACCTTCTGTCGGGCATTCCAAACAATGCCTCTGCAGGCATTGCTAGATGCTTCCTGGAAGCTTCCTGCTTGGCACTGAGTTCCTAAGTGAGGGAATTAACTTGAAGAAATAATATTACTTCATTATATGAATATATACTGTGTAGATGCCTATTTGCATATATATAGATTTCTCTATATCAATTTTGAGAGTGTCAGTGAGTGAATGCCATGTGCCATGACAGATGCTTGAAATACAGTGATGAGAAAAAAAAAATTAAGACCGGGTTCGTGCCCCCATTATTGAAATAATCTGTTACTAAGGATGAAAGTACAACTAGAGCACATTATGAAGAGGAAGAGGTACAAAACTGTGCCAAAGGAGGGCACAAAAGACTCCATGGTGACTCATTTCATGTGCCAGCTCAATTGGGCCCAAATATTTGGTTAAACGTTATTCTAGGCTTGTCTTTATGAGTGTTTCTGGTAGAGATCGACATTAATCAATTGACTGGATAAAGCAGGTTTCCCTCCCCAGTGTGGGGGGGGCGTCACGCAATCAGTGAAGGCCTTGAACAGAACAAAAAGGCAGGGCGCCTGGGTGGCTCAGTCAGTTAAGCTTCTGACTTCAGCTCAGGTCATGATCTCAACATTTGCGAGTTCGGGCCCCGCGTCGGGCTCTGTGCTGACAACTCAGAGCCTGGAGTCTGCTTTAGATTCTGTGTCACCTTTTCTTTCTGCCCCTCCTCTGCTCATGCTCTGTCTTTCTCAAAAATAAACATTAAAAAAAAAGTTTTTTTAAGGCAGAGGGAATGAGAACTGCTCCCTGCCTTATGGTCTCTGACCTGGAACATTGGTCATTTCCTGCCTTCAGACTCGTACTGGAACCACACCTTCAGCTCTCTTGGCTCTCCAGCTTATCAGCTCCACATCTTGGGACTTCTCAGCCTGTCAAACATGTCATTCAACCCCATATACATATAAATTTATTTATTTATGTGTGGGTATAAATATATACACACATATGTGTATATATATGTTATAGTATACAAAATATATACTGTATTAGTACATTACATAATTACAAATTAATTATATATTAATGTCTAACACATTGATATAGCTATGTCTTAATATTACAAATGTACAATATCCATAACATACATGCGCACACTTGCTTCTATTTCTCCAGAGAGCCCTAACACAGCTCCACACACGTTTAGTCTACCACCGAGAATGGAAGTGGATGCACCTGCAAAGCACCTACGACCATTTCCCTGGACTGAGAAGGTCTCCTTCCTTCCTATAATTCCATAAGCCCATCTGCTCCTCATTTCAAGTGTCCCTGAGAAAACTCTCCCCTACTTTTCTGGCTTGAGGAAGGCAGGGCTCAGCAAGAGACTAGAGCATGGGAACCACAGTCAGGCAGCTCTGCTCGGCCAGCAGGAAAGCAGCCCCCGGGCAGGGCACGGAGATGCACGTCTATCAGTTGATTTCTCCCGCCTCTGTGCACAGTTGCCAGCTTCAGTTAGCACAGCCACCAGCAAGGAAAATTTGGTCAGATACTGCCATTTGAGCAAAAACATAAAGAGATACCTAAATTTTCTTTTTTTAAAAATTTTTTAATGTTCATTCATTTTTTAGGAGAGAGAGCCAAGGCGTGAGTCGGGGATGGTCAGAGAGAGAAGGAGACACAGAATCCGACGCAGGCTCCAGGCTCCAAGCTGTCAGCACAGAGCCCAACGTGGGGCTAGAACTCACAAACCATGAGATCATGACGTGAGCCAAAACCAAGAGCTGGATACTTAACCAACTGAGCCACCCAGGTACCCCAGATACAATGTATTTTTGACTGTTCGCTGGTTTGAGTTATTTTCTGCTGCTGAACCTTTCATCAGAGAGGGGAATTTATAATGGCGTGACATTACCTCATAATATCCTGACCATGGATCTTTTTTAAACTATATTTCGCTCTACTTTCTCCATGTTAACTAGCATAACTACAAAGGTTATTATGAAAACTCTAAAAACAAGACCTAATAAAGAGGTTTCCACTTAAAAACATAAAGTTATTAAACTAGAAAGTTTTGATCACATACAATGAGAAGAAAATCTGTGTGTAAATTTTGCAATATTTCAAACCATAATATCCTTCAGTGATCTTCAAAGAAGTATTTGCCTAGTTCTGAATCTGATTTCCAGCATCACAACTGCACAGTTGCGTGTGGAGCTGTCTGATGGCCACGTGTCTCCACGCCCAGAAGTCAACCTGTCCACAGGATATTCGAAACAAAACTAAACACACTCCAGAAGTACTGTTTGGAAGTCGGCAATTTTAGCAAATGAAATAAAAAGGGAGTCTTTCTTTTCTTCCCACTTACTTTTCCTGTGTAAGTCCCAGCATGGAACTTCCAGATAGCAGAGGCCTAGCCCTCGCCTTCCAAGATGGGCTCTGCTCCTGAGTACGCGGAACACGGCTGGTCTGAACCAAACGTGCGGGAATTGCACAAGGCCCACTGGCCATTGGAAGACTTGTGTGTGAAATGAAATCGAACTAACTCAATTGTTTTATCGATATTTTGAAATAGCTTAGATTAAATAAAATATACCGACACGAGTTTCACCTGTTTCTTTTTGCTTTTTTTAAATAGGACCCCTAGAACGTTTTAAGTGCCATCTGTCGGTTTGTGTTCCGTTCTACTGGCCGGCACTGTGCCACGGCAAAGAGGAGATGGAATTCTGTGCATCATAAAAAAGAAACAGAGGATTTCATGGGGGGAAAAAATAACACTTCTGTTGTCATTATTTAAAAATAAAAACCAGTGCCTACTAAAATTAGATTCATTGAAATAAAGATCTTCAAAGACGCAAATGAACTGCACATGAATGTTGAGTAATGGACTCCATCCACAAGCATTCCTCGTTTACAACTTTGCCCCACATGTCATCGTCCAGAGAAACCAATGAAAAGTGGTGATGGCATGTGAAGCCATCCCCGAAGCCAGGCATGGAGAGTGCTCTCACTGCTCACTGACAGCCATGTAATGTGCTCATTCGTATCTGCTGCTTCAAGGCCATCTGCAGTTATCGTTGGCAGACACGGAGAGGTGTGCCATAACAAGACAACAGACAGAGTAGTGAGTCAACAACACAGCAAATGCATCCAAGACGTGCCGTCGGGAACTGATACTGACAAGGGGGGACATAGTCATACTCTGTGCAGCGGACTCTGCAGCCACTAAAAGTTGATTCACACAGCGTGGGCAAGGAGTCCCCATGTCAGTCTGTTGGCCAGCGCGTGCTAGAGACCCCTGTCACTTCCTGCTTCCTCTGGGAGGCTCGGGGTTCTCTTCAGAAAGTACCTATCACAGTTAGGACTTTCATTTCAAAGTGACAGAAACTACAGTTAAGCTAGAGTAACAAGAAGAGAAAGGGAGATATGTTTCATGTGAACGAAAAGCCACAAGTACTTTCATTTCGGGCATCAAGACTGCGATGACGCTCTTCTCAGGGGACACAAAGGTTGCCAGCAACTCCGGACTTACGTTCCATCCTCTCTGCTACCCCCAGGTGGCCCAGACTTTTATTTCATTGGTTCTGACCCTGTTACGTGTGAATCCCTACCAAGCACATAGTCAAGGATATGTGATATTCTGACTGGTCGCTCTGAAAACATGTCACCCCCAGCCAAATGCCAAGGACTCGGGGCAGAGGTGGAAAAGGTAGGTCCCCAAGGAAAACTGCAACATCTTTGCCAAAAGACTGGGAAACAGATGCTGGGCAGATCAGAGAAATTACTAGTGGTCGCTGCTCTCTCTGAATCCCTGTATCTAACCTGCACATAAAAGACACCCACTGCTGAGTTTTTCCAGTGAACGAACGCATGGATGTATGCTTAAGAAAAACCTAATTCATGATGCATACCAAACACAGAAATGATGTGCTTCTAAACTGCCAGGATGTCAATGACATACATTCAGGTAACCAATGTTTATTGAGCGCCTACTAGATGCCAGGGTCTACTCTTGCCATTGGACACACAACTGTCAAACAACAGAGATGAAGTCTGGCCCTCATGAAGCAGCTAGTCAAGCAGGGAAGGCGGCACGTGCAAGACAATGATGTGTGTATTAGAGGGATGATAAACAGTATGAAGGATGATAAGGCAAGATAAGGGGATGAGGGAGTGACAGGTGGAGGGAGGAACTTTCTGCAATGATGCCATTCACACAGAGAAATGAAATGCGCAGGAGGTGAAGGAGGCAGCGGGGGTGACTATTTGGGGGGAAGAGCATTCAAAGAGCAGAGCCAATGGAACAGGGGCACCTGGGAAGCTGAAAGGCAATGGAGGCCAGAAGGGCTGGGATGGAATGTACGATGGCAGAAAAGATAGGATATCAGGTGAAAAGAGCCCCATCACATAGCGCCTTGCGGGCCCTGGTAAGAAATTTGCATTACACACTCTGAGTAATGGAAAGCCTTTAGCTGCTAGGAAGAAGGAAAGTGAATTAATCTGGTAACTGTGAGAAGCAAAGATTATAGGGACACAAGAGGCCAAAGAGAACCACCAGACTGGAAGCTTCTACAAGAATCCAGGTGACAGAGCAGAGTGGCTTGGAACACAATGGTGGCAGGAGAGGGGATCAGAGTGGTCAGAATCGGGTATATTTTCAAAATATCCAATTCAACTGACCTGTAAGCAATAAAATTTACATGGACAAGTGTATAAAACTACCTGTTATTTATGTATCTTCATTTACATTGCTTGCCCATCATACTAAAAATCAGTCGCTCAACACTTATCTGTGTTCTCATGGTGCTTTATATGATACCTCAATTATAATATTAATTCTATTGCACTGCCCCTAAGTGTTTATATTCCTGTCTCCATTACTCTCCACCTTCACATTGGAATATCTCAGAACTTAGGAACCGTATTACCATTTTTGTATATCCATAGTCCACCATAGTACTGAAGCACAGAGGAGCCTGGAAATAAATGTTTTGGGTTAGAAGGATGTGTGGGTGGAGGGGTGACTGGGTGTAGAGATGGGGTCGGTGGTCGGTAGGAGGAAGGAACAGAGGGAAAAGAAAGAAGAAATGTCAAGCAATTAGCCAGGAATACAAGCCCTCAAATGACCTTGAATCTGCTCACCTGGTACATTTATAGAGAAGTTGGGTGGTTTAGAGGATGTGGCTATTATGTAGGTACCAGAGCACCATGCACTTTCTCATGACGGGTCTATCCAACCAAGGAAGCGATGACAGAGGTGCATTAAATAACCAGGTCAGCTGATGAGTCCATGCATATGAAAGAATTCGCTTCCTCATCTCGCATTCCAGTGAAAACAGAGCTCCTTGCCTCATCAAGGATGGTGAAGAATTTATACATTTACTTGTAAATGCAGAAATTGCCCGACTACATTCAGGAGATAGAAAACCCCAATACACCTTGACAAGATTCTCAGGCTCGAGCACACATTTATAAAACACAGAGAACATTCCCCACCCCTTCCCAGAGCTGCCCCATCGCTGCAGGTCAACAGGATACAGGGGACATTGAACTTCTATGCAAGGTTGGCAGCAAATCCAGAAATAGAATCCACATTTCTTTTTTTATTTTTTTCTTTTTTTATTTCTAGGAGAGAGAGAGGGACAGCGTGAACAGGGGAGGGTCAGAGAGAGAGGGAGACACAGACTCCAAAACAGGCTCCAGGCTCTGAGCTGGCAGTCAGCACAGAGCCCGACGCAGGGCTCGAACCCACGAACCGCGAGATCATGACCTAAGCGAAAGTCGGACGCTTAACCGACTAAGCCACCCAGGCGCCCCTAGAATCCACATTTCTAATCCACAGCCTCCCCTCTCGTGAGATAGGCTCTCTCCCTCCCTCCTAAGAACACAAGGATAACTTTTATTATAAATATATCTGTTTCTTCAAAAATCCGTTTATTTTCAGCAGTCCGTGTTGGCATGCTGTGAAATTCAAAAGCAAATACACATCTTTAAAAAGATTTCCAGATGATTTTTTTGCTGCCTTCCAACCTAACCCCAGTCCCCACCCACCATTCATACACAGTCTCCCCAAATACGTTCCTCAAAAGGAAAAATCATTATCGAATCATCACTGTTACTGAAATCATTGTTCTGAAAGACTTTGAAATGAACAGGGAGTATCCTCTGGAAAAAAACAAACTTACATAAATGCATTCTACTACAGCTGCCAGCTTGCGGTGGTTACTATCAGTGATTCTCGGCTGGGGACGATTGTACCCCCAGGGACACTGGGCCATATCTGAAAACATTTTGATACAATTGTGGGGCGTTGCTGGCATCTGCTGGGTAATGGCCTGAGATGCTGAGCATTCTAGAACACACAGGCCAGCGCCCACAAGCATCCATCTGTATCAGCAGCGCCCTATTGAGAAGCCTTGTGCTAAACAGTATAAAATTCCCTAAGCAATTTTACAATTTGTAATGTTTATTTTTGAGAGAGAGAGACAGGCAGAGAGACAGAGAGAGAGAGAGAGGGCACAAGCAGGGGAGGGGCAGAGAGAGGAGACACAGAATCTATGGCAGGCCCCAGGCTCTGAGCTGTCCACATGGAGCCTGACACAGGGCTTGAACTCACGAACCGTAAGATCATGACCTGGGCCATAGTCAGACACTTAAGTAACTGAGCCACCCAGGTGTCCCAAATTTCCTAAGCAACTTTAAATAGGGAATATCTATAGAAACTCAGTGCTTCTCCTTGAACCCACAGTCTCACATGCCCGATGACATAAGCATGAGCAGTTGGTGGATGATGTAAGAGCATCAGGATTCTGCAAACAGAGGGGACTTCCTCTGGACCCACCCGCCGCAGAGTAAGCACTGTAGAAATGTTCTGTTAGGTTTTTATTGCTGCGTACCAAATTACCACATATTTAGCAGCTTAAAAACAACACCTATTAGCTCACAGCTCTGCAAGTCAGAAGTCTGGGCACAGTGTGACTGGGTTCTCTGCTCTGGATTTCCCAAGGTCAACATCAGGGTGTCAGCCAGGGCTGCATTCCTGGCTGGAGGCTCTGGGAAAGAATCCACTTCGAATCGCGTTCATGTTGTTGGCAGAGTTCAGTTCCCTCCTGTTGTAGGATGGAGGCCCCTGATCCTTCCCATGGCTGCCAGCCGGAGGCCCCGCTCAGCACCTCGGGGCCACCTGCATGCTCCACCACGTGGACCCCTCCACCTCCAAAGCCAGCAGTGAAGACCCTCACATGTCAACTCCCTGTAGCTCTGAACCCCTTTGGCTTTTCCTATTCTGCGTGACCATACAATCATCAGGCCAAATCTCCCTGCAAAATCTCCCTACCTTAAGGTCAACTGATTTGAAAGGACATCTGCGAAATCTCTTCCCAGCAGTACCGAGATTAGCCGCTGAATGAAGAATTGGGAGATGGTGTGCGTGCAGCAGGGGCTGGGGAGCTCAGGGCCACAGCTTGTACGTGGCATCGCCGTGTCGCTTCCTTCACAAAGCAGCCCTTTAACAGGAATTTTTTTCCCATCTCTACTTTACAGATAAGGCAACTTGATTCTCGGATGGTTGAGAATTCCCCCAAGCTGAAGGAAAGCTACATGGGAACTCTCTGGTATTATTTTTGCAACTTCTTGTGGGTCTAAAAGTATTTCAAAATAAAAGGTCTTCAAAAAGAATAATTTTGCCAAGATCACAGAACTAGTAAGTAAAAGTGACGGGCTTCTAAGATCCCATGCATTGTAATGTGCCAGCCTTCTTAAACTATCGCGAGGCATTTCTAAGGTGACAGCGCGTCTGAAGCCTCTGGCATTTATCTGGACCAGGGGTTCTCAGTCCTGATGGTGCATGAGAAGCAACTGGGAGCCATTAAAAAATGCTCATGCCTGGGCCCCGCCCCTAGATATTCAGCTTCTGGTCTGGGGTGGGATCTGGGCATCTGTGTTTTTTTAAAGGCTCTCTGTGCTAAGAATCACTGACCTGGATGTGATTTAATCATAAATGACATTGTTACATATGCAGGATTAAACAGAAATTGGTATTTGTTTTACACACAAAAAGAACCCTTTTAAAAGCATGGAATTCACCTTGCTTCCATGCAGCCTACTAGAAAACAAGGATTGCAAAATGCTGAGATAAAGACTAAGACATAGGAAAACACAGGCCCTACGTGCATGCGTGCGTGTATTCTATCAAGTATATAAAAAACGCAAGAGTGCATTTAAGTAGTGTTTTCTCTCCACCATGTCTCTGTACGGCATCAAACAGACCTACACTCAACAATCAAGGTCAGGGACGAATTGTGTTCATTGTTCATCCACAGAGAAATTAATTTGGGTAACTCTTCCTCTGCCTTCTGGAAGTGGCAAAGAACAATAAGAAAGGGATCGTCAAGTCACAGAATGGACCCGCGGACACTAAAAAGCAGTCTGCTGCAGGAGAAGTCGGCAAATCACTGGAGAGATAATCTCCTCTTTCTAGCTTATGTCAGCCCCTTTCAAGTGCCGTCTCTCAAATAAGGGCAACCGACTTCCAGTAAATTAGCGGTGTGCATTATATAATTTATATTAGAGAGCAAGCATTCCCCTTGACTTGTAGTGGTAATAAGGGCAGATAAAATATTCCGGAGCTCAGCGGCATGAATAAGCAATCAAAAGAATTCAGCCACAAATGAAATCCTTGGCTACATCAAAGGCATCGCTTCAGGAGAGGTGAGTGTGCCGTCCGGATAGTACACTCTCACCAGACTTGTATTATGGTATTTGAGTGTGCTCCGCTCTGTAATTGGCTAGAGAAACCGTGGGAACAGCCTTTCACAGAAAAAACTTGATGTAACTGAAAGGGAACTCCTGGGTTGGTGGACAGAGATGGGTAGAAAGCCCAGGCAAAGAGAATGGGTCATGGAAGCTTCAATGGGCAGTGCTCGCTGGGCCCGTTTATATTTGGACTTCACAAATTAATCAGTACCACTTTCTCTTAAACTGTCTATCGCCAGTGGCGGGAAACCACGCGATTTTACCAGCACATATGTCCCGCTGGAGAGGCCCATTCACCTAAGTGGCTTTCTTAGGCTCATGGAAGACCGAGATGAAGGGAGTTCTCAGTAACTATGCGTGATTTACAACCCATCAGAGCCAGTGATGGTGGGTGGCTAATATCAATATCAGCAACGAAATTTCTGGCCATAGCTAATGTCTAGCATGTGTTTGATGACTCGGCTTTCCACAGGGGAGGTCTCTCCGTGCCTCTCTCTCGTGAAACATAGAATTGCATGCAACTAAGAAGACTCATCTATATGCGTGCGCTTTTCAGCAACAGCAAAAGACTGGAAACAAACATTAACCAGAAGGGAATAATAGGCGGCAGTTGAAAGAATAAGATAGATGTCCGTGTACCGATAAGGAAGGAACCCCCGGATACACTTTAGTTCCAAGCACTCCCCGTTCCCATCACAAGAATGCTTCGGGAAAAGTGTTGAGTAATATGATTTATGGACATTTTACATGTGCACATAGGTACATGAGCATACATGTACACACGCGCACATGCGCGCGCACACACACACACACACACACACACACACACACACAACTCTAGTTTCAAAGGAGATTCAAACCAATAATTAGAATCCTTGGCTTGGTGTACATCACCCCTGACCTCCTTCTATGCATTAATCCACATATCAGTACATAAGTGAAGCCAGCCTTTGTTGGAATACACAGGTGAACGGAGCGTGGCCCCGAGGCTTACGGGCAGATGAGCGAGGGAATAAAGTCCAGAGCCCCACACACTTGCTGTCACATAGGGTACAGGTTCCAACTAATGTGTCACTGCTGAGTAAGGCACGAGAGACACCAGGCACCCAAGGAAACATTGAACTCCTCCCTGGAACGCAAAAGGCCAGCAGGCACAAAAAGAACGGAGTCAGAGAAAGACCATAGTGATGACATCACTGTACCTTGGCCCCAGCCTTGCCGAAGGCTGACCATCCTAGGACCAAGAAGGGGGTGGGGAATGAATTTGAGTGATCTCTGAGCCAAAAACTCTATTTTTTTCTGCTTAACCCAGCCCAAGACGGAACCATTCTACCTGCCAGTGAAGCTTGCCAGGACACACAAACCAGAATGATCTGCATTTCGATCCACACGAGGCACCCCTGCCCGCCGGCGGATGCCAGCTAGAGCACCGATAGTCACACTTACACGTTGTAATGCATCCGTCAAGCAAAAACAATCAGCCCAAAGGTGTTCCAGCCACCCCGTCTCCCGAGAAGATTCTTCACAGACACACTCCGGACACTAATTCGGTCAACAGGGCCCTGGGGTGGGACCATCTGGGAAGCTTTTCCTTTCCTTTACTCAAATGGACACCTTGGCTCTACCCGGGATCCACAGAAATCTCAGAAGTGGGGCCTAAAAATATGATGCTGGGTTTTGTTTGATTGTTTTTAAGTGCTTAGGTCTTTTTGTAGTGCATGGGGCAGGGAATGCCACTTTAGACCTTGAACACCCATGTGCTCCCTGGCAGTTAAATATTATGAAGGCCTCCGTCCATCTTAGCTGAGTCCTCCTCTCCATGGCTCCAGTTTGAGTAACTCAGGAAGTGCTCAATAAATAGAAACTATTATTATTATCTTGGCTACAAGTTTCCTGTCTGCGGGTGGTAAGGAGGGTTGGCACCAGCCAATGTTGGAAACGCCTTTATGGAAGGAGGTCTGCAATCATGACAAGTATTACTCTCCCATTACCACCACCAACATTATTACTAGGCGCTAGGCACTATTTTAAGCGTTACCCATAGAGTATTTCTCTTCCAAGTCGGCATCCATAAACCCCATTCTCCTCATCTTCCCAATGAAGAAATGAAGCATGGAGAGGCCAGTGATTTGAGGTCAGTCCTGGGACTTCTAAGTCTGAGCTCAAAGCCAGGATCCTATATTCTCGACTATACCTGCCTCCATCCAGACCTTCCTGTGTTGGTTGATCCTTCCCTCTTAATCTTTCTCTCGCTTCCTTTCTTCATGGTGGATAATATAATGGTTACTCTCCCCGATAAAAATCTCCAAATACCTTCGGTGGGATGCTGCCACCACCCAGGTGCCCTCTTCCTGTTTTGACAGGCTTGAGGAGGCCCCAGGACTGGAGTGCCATTGCCATTTCCTTCCCAGACCCCCTCCTAGCCCAAAGCCAAGAGTAACGAAGGATGGAGCACCCAGTGAGTGCCAGGCTAAGTGCTCATTGTGTGTTGCCATGGTCCCCAGAGAGCGACAGAGTTTCAGCCACGTTACAGATGAAAACGCAGAGGCAGAGGCATGCTGAAAGCCTGGCACTCACACTTCTGGAGGCTGGAGATTATGCTCCTCTACCAAGCAGAGAGCCCGGGGGCAGAGTCAGCCCTCTGCCCTTCCACGGGGGCACTCCCCCGCCAAATCAGCCTTGGGATCCTGCTCTCTGGCAAGAGCCCTGGCTAGGTTTTCAAAAAAAATTAGATGGCATTTTGCTAAAAGTACTGCTTTGAGCAAATAACTGTCTTTACAAATCATGGCTGAAGAGTGGCCAAAATAACAAACAAACAAAAAAAAAAATCTTTTTACCCTTGATGAACCAATAACCCAAGAAAACATCTCTGATTTGGGTCAGCCTGTATCCAAAAGCTTGTAAATACAGCCCAGTCTAATCCTTAATTTCACATGATCCTCTCAAGTGAATGAGAAGTTCCAAGGGGGTATATGTAATTCAGCAAACCCCTGCTTAGCTAACAAGGCCCCACAAAGCAAGAGAGCGGAGTTTCTTTCTGCACGTCTGGACTAAGGTCATTTAACTTCAGCCCTTTCATGAATGGAAGCGAGCTTTCTAAAGACTGTAAGGCAGGCAGTGGCCAGCAAACGACAACTCAATGGCTGATCCTTCTGAGTCATAAAATGACTCTGAAAAGGGGAGATCAAAGCTTTCCTACCGCCTATTGAAACCCAACTGCTTCCAAAGCTCCTCGCAGGGACCCAGGCTCTCTGGAGAATGGGTCCCTGCCGTCACAGTCTAAAGAGGCCACCACCAAAGAAAGACGTGAGGACATTGGGGCGGCCAGCCATGGCGGAGAAACACCACTTACGGTTTAATTGTTGGGGACAAAGGGAAAGTAAGTGGAAGAAAACTGAGGGACAAAAATTAGGTGGTGTCAGGAACTGAGGCCGGAGGGATCTCCAGCACGCCTTCCGCTGAGCTCCGATGCAGTGCTGAGGCTGGGCCCTGATCGGAGACGACACAAGATGGCAGCCAAGCACCCCTCCACTCTTCTCCAGCGGGGTGCTTGCTCACCATTACTCATCAAAGGTAAAGTACCAAGTACACTTAGCACAGATCTGGGCAGAAAAGCAATACGGTGGTAGTTTCCGCATGCCTTGGCACTTGACCTTCACCTTGTGAATGGAGCTTAGAGCGAGAGTTAAGCAGGGATGTATTTCCCCAACAGGAACACGTGGTAATTAGGTTTATCAGGTACCCATAAAGTGCAATGAATCTTAGTGCTAGAAATTGCTCTTTTAGGGTGAACCACAGAAATCTGGACAAGTTATTGATGAACACATGCCTTCAAGAGAGGGGAGCAGCCCAATTAGTATTATAATTCCACCTCTTGAAGCTTCACAATACACATCAGCATATTAAAAGGTATGAAATGTATTACAGAAAAGACTTTTCCTAATTGCATTTAAACCTAAAGTTTCCCTAACTCTATGGGAATATATGGCCACTTATACGGTCATGAAATCCTTTTATTACTGGAACATCTCTCACCGGTTAGAAATCAATATGTAATAGATATTTTTCGGGAATCATCGCTTGGGTTTTCTTGTTAGTGCCAGACTGTTAGGAAAATTCTAGGCTTAAACCAATTTCTTTAATGTAGGGTATTTCTAAGTTGCTAATATGCTAATGTGCATGGTAAATTTCCAAGAGGTGGATTTTAGTGCTATTTGCCTATGCGTCCCCCCCTTTTTTCAAACCCTATGCTATGAACTTTTTCTAGAAACTAGAATATGGCATCCAACATGCTTGTGACTTTATCCACTGTACCCTGAAAGGTGCCAGACAGAAGCTAATCAGTAGTTGTTGAATAGAAGAATAATCATGCAATGTGTCTTTTCAGGTAGTTCTTATAAAAGGACATTTCCATTCAGTTTTAGAGATTGGATCAGTCTGAGGTGCCTGGGTGGCTCAGTCGGTTAAGCGTCTGACTTCGGCTCAGGTCATGATCTCGCGGTTCGTGGGTTCGAGCCCCGTGTCAGGCTCTGTTCTGACACCTAGCTCAGAGCCTGGGGTCTGCTTCAGATTCTGTGTCTCCCTCTCTCTCTGACCCTCCCCAGCTCACACTGTCTCTCTCCCTCTCTCTCTTTCTCAGAAATAAATAAAACATTAAAAAATTTGTAAGAAAGAAGTGGGATCAGTCTGTCAACCAAAAACAATTCTTTTCTTTCCCAACAGTGGTTATTAAGACAATTTGCCTATTTGTTTAACGTCTTGATCTAATGGTTCTCTACTGTTAGTATGCATTGGGAATCACTTGGAGAATTAGAAAAACACACATTCCTGAGTTTAGCCTCTTTGACCTTCTGTTGTGGGTAAAGAAATTCAAATTTTCAACACCTCAGGCAAAGTTAATGCAGCAGATCACTGCATTAACTCTGAACTCTGAACTCCACTCTGAAAACCACGGTCCAGATTGAAGGAAAAAAAAAAAAAAAAAAGGAGCCCTGAGGTGAAACAGTTTTGAGCAGAAAGGCCTTTTAGATCTCTCAGTATGTAGGAAGATGCACATTCGTTCTATCATCCGAGAAGACAAAATTGATACAGGTGAAAGTCATCAGAAGGTAGGTTGTAGTTCAACATCAAGAAGAGATTCCCAACAACAGCACAGGCTCCCTGGATGGAGGTAATGACCTTCCCTTCGCTGTGCTCGTCAAAGAGGGCCAGATATGGTTGGAGGGACGTACATGGCAGATGGTGATGATATTCAGTTCACCTGCAACCCGGAGATTCGGGGACAAAGTCCACAAACCCAAGACACCTTCACAGAATGTGAGGCAGTCAGACGTAGGGGGCAGTGAGGAGCTGGAGTGTGCCAGTTCTTGTCTAAACGCATTCAAAAGTTTTAAAAATAGTCATGCCGGGACACCGCGGGAGGCAGGATTCACCCAGGGAAGTTTGCAACTTCTTTTCTGTCCATTCTTCTAAGTAAATAATGGCCTGCTCAACTCCTGATTAAAGTGAGCCCCGTCAGCTGTGGGGAGGGGCGTGCACTTTAAGAAAATATTTTAAGCACAGTTTAGTGATGAGTTATTGAGGGGAATTCCCTGCCTGAGAAATCCTCGATGGAATGTGTACATATACACATATGCATACACATACATACACGTATATTTCATTATCGTAACCCTCCTCCACTTTCTCCTTCTCTCCTGGGGCTTCCCTGGCAACTGAGATAATGATTAGTTCTCTCAGGGGTCCTTTGTTTTGTAAGGATGACCTACTATCCTGAGACACATTGCATGCACCCCAGGAGGCTGCTGTAACCTCTAAAGGCATTCTGATGCCGGTCACCCAGCTCCATTGGGGTAGAAACCCTGACGTAGAGCCTTCACGTGGAAGAGGCCCTACTTATCAGTCTCATTCGGCTCCTGTCCGCTTCTGCATCAAGGCAAGGAGAGTTGCTCGTCTCCTTTAGCATGTTAACTCTGCTGAGTCTCTCCGAAAAGCATTGAGAGGTTTGCCCTCTCATGAACTCTTAAATTATTCACTGTTCTGAGTCCGTTAGAGAAGCCGCTAATTCACTTTAGCGAAGGTATAGCCCTTTGTTTGGCCAAAGAAGCAGGGCAAGGTCTATGTGTTCTAGATGGCTAGAAGGATGAAAAAGTCTTCCTCCTGCCATGATTATTTCTCCCCTTCGCCCTCTCTCAATGTTCCTGGTGAAGTGTCTCCTCACTGTGGTACCTCGGATGATCTCACAGTGCTCACTACTGCTATGTTTCCCGACCAGATGAATGCATCGTTAGAGATTCGTAGCCATAATAACAGAGATGTCGTATAAGTGAAGCAGTGGTTTTGCTCCAAATTCTTGTTTCCATTTACAGAGAAAAGGGGAAAACACCACAGTGTAGGCTGGAAACATTTATACTATCTGTCTGTAGGATATAGACGGGTTACAAAAGAGGACATACAAATGGCCGATCGGCATAAGAAGCAGTACTCGACTTCAACGACCATCAGGACAACACAAACTGAACCCATAATGGGGCACCATTTCACGTCCATCAATTCAGTAACTAAGATGGAAAACAGACAATAATACGTGTTGATGAGGATGTGGAGCAACTGGAACTCCCAAACACTCTGATGGGAGTTAGTAAACTACAAATTAGTGCAACTAGTACAAATTAGTGCAAATTAGTACAACCACACCCAACAACTCGTTGTTAGGTGTACTTCCCAGAGTGCGTCCATCTGCTCACCAAGAGGCATAGACAAGAATGTTCAGCAGTACTCCAGAGCAGCCCAAACCAGAAAACACTTAAATACCCACCAACATCTAAATGGAAATACGGTGAAATATTCATACAGAGGAATATTGTATAATCTTACTTATGTAAAATATTAAAATGGGCAACATTGGCTAAAGTTGGAGGTTAGGATAGTGGTTACCTCTGGGGGTGGGGTAGTTACTGGGGAATAGACACTTCTAGGACACTGGGAATGTCTTGTTTCATCTCGGTGGTGGGTTCATGGGTGCGAACTTTGTGAAAATTCATTAGGCTGTACTCCATGATTTTTGCATTTTTCTGCATATTCATTGTGCACGTTTCTGTATGTACGTTATACTTCAACACAAGGTTTCAAAAATTAACTCAGCGTGGCGTCCAGTTTCTCAGTTGTGGTTTTCTCCTCTTTCGGGTTTCTTTCTTGTTGTTTTTTTCTCATCAAGTATGGGTGTATGTGTTTGTGTTTCATAGTCGTTTGGCAGGGTCATGGAGAGGTGGGGATCAGCTTGATGCTCACCCTACCCCATACCACGAGGGCCCTGCCAGGGTCAACAAATCGGTAATCAGAGTCAGATGCCTAGAGATGGCAGTGGTCTGGGAAACTGTTTTACATGATTCGGGAGAGGAAACTGAGACCTAGAAACGTTATTTAACTGATCCCAGGCACCTGGCTTGTGGAGTAGTGGGGACAAAATCCGAATGTCACGATTCCAATTCACATTGGCCTTACACAAGGCAGATGTGGCTGCCAAGTCTTTCACATCCATCACAAACAGGGAAGCTTTTAACTTGCCTCATTCCCATTTGTTAAGTGGTCATTTGCTCCCGGTGAATCTCCCCCTCACGAGAAATAACCTGATATCTATTGATAGGAGGCAACTGATCAGATTTCCTATCATTGGCAGAGAGTGGAATCCCAAGAGAGGTAAACATGAGGCGGCTAACATTTGCTGGAACAGGAACAGCTAGGGGCAATTATTCCCTGCCAGGAGCTGCGTTTGCATTGTCCATGGAAGAAGTCACTTAATCCCCACAGCTCTGTGATGGAAACGCTCTTGTTATTCCCACTTTAGAGATGGAGACACTAAGGCATATAGAGGTTATTAACTTGCCCCTCCACAGTGTTATGGGGAATAGGATGCTTTAAGCCACTATGGTGAGGCGCCTAAACTCCTGAAGACATGGGGATACTGGACCAGGCGGGACATGGGGAAATACGGGAGAATGCCCAGAGAAGAGCAGAAGACCCATCACAATCAAGCCAAACAACAACAACAACAACAACAACAAATGCCCAGATCTCTCGGTGCGTGTGCGTAGCCATGTCATTAGGGAGTCACATGGATCATTTAAATGGATGAAGCTTAGTTGGGACTTAAGTCTTTGCTTCACTCCATACTGCAACATTATACCACAGAATATCAAAACTCCAGTTGCAATGAAAGGTGTTAGCTAAATTTCAGGTCACAATATGAAAAAGAAGCCAAATAATAAAGTTTCGACGGGTGAAGAACACAGGAGTTTTCATTCGCTGGCATCCACGCCATCCGCTCTTATTCTGTGTCCTGATACCCCCTGTACATCACGAACTACACCCTCACTTGGGCTCTCTCACGCTTTTTCCAGCTATGCCGGGGCATGGCCATGATGCATTTCCACACACACACACACACACACACACACACTCATATCAGTGCAAGAGACTTCTTAACAGCAGTGCGAACCCAGAACCGCATTCACTGCTTCGTAGATCTGACTGCATCCTGAGACAAGTATCATTTACACCAATACTCTCGGCCTGGAGCTCAGCTGTCGAGGATCACGCGGAGAGGAAATAGCACTTGTCCCAAATGCTTTTAAAGAGCGCTGCCTCCCTGGATGCCACACTCAGTCCTGCCAGTCCTCAAACACCCCACACCACATTCTAAAAGGGTGTCTTGTGCGAGCAGGACACAAACACAGCTTAGTTCAAAGAAAACAAAAGGCCTCCCTTCTACAGTGAAGGTTGGGCTTAGCGGGGCTGCCGAGCACAATTTTGCATTGAAATACAGTTTTCCCCATTTCAAAGCAATGTAGAGGCATGCAGCTTGTCAGATTTATATAAAGCCTGGGTCTCTCAAGACTTTACAAAGCGAATGGCATCCATCAAATTAATTTCCTTGGGGATCGCCTCAAACACGGAGAATAAAGAGGCCCAGACCATTAAACATCAAAAGAATGTTCTAAATGGTAATTAAAGTTCTATTCTATTTTCTTTTACTGGGAGCAGATTAGATTAATTGAGAATATTAGAAGTATCAAAGCTGACAGTGTGAATGTGTCGAGTTGGCTGGAAGAACACTTAATATTGCAGACATCTGTTCGTTCAAGTCACACAAAACACAGGGAAGAGGGAGTGGACCCAGAGAGCAGGGTGCTTACCAAGCCGGCACATGTAGACACAGCGACGGAGGAGAAGCTGTCATTTCTGATAAATCCCTGATAGAAACATCGCTGCACTGCGGGCTCCCGAGCCTCCGAAGCACCATCTTTTCCAAGTACCTGGACAATAAAGTGACTGCTCAAAATCGCCGAGGGCTTAAGTTCTAAATGTAGTTCCTGTCCAAATGCTGAAAATCGGTAATGCAGGGAGCTGCTGGCACTCCGCGCCGATCGCTTTTTCCTGCCGTTGTGCAAAATGTCGTGTGAAATGTATGACCCGCCTGAGTCCACTTCTGCCGGCGTGACAAAGACGTAATCTGCAATGGGAAAGTTTTAGCTGTCAGCACCCAGAACCACAGGGCCAAAGGCTCGCTTTCCAACAGGCTGGGAGAGAGCAACGGACACCTCAACGTTATCGTGGTTTCCTTTGCCGTGCACCTCGCTTAACAACAACTCAGAGCGGCTCGTGATGACGAACACGCTGTGGCTTTTGCGTTGAGTTCTGGGACAGGGATTCCTACCAAAACGAAAAGCCAAGCACCGTCTTCACGAATGCCAAGACTGTTTGTGGAAAATGCCACAACTCTCTCTCATGGTCTGGAGAGAGACAGATGGACTTGAGTGTGGCATCGATAACAACCATCCATACATAAAAAGTGATCTTTTGGAGACTAACTATAGAACCACAGAAGTAATGAATGATTTTTTTTTTTCTCGAGGAGGTGAATATCTTCATGCTTAAGCTGAACTGGGAGCCTAGGGGGAGGCAGAGTTTAAATTTCAAATGATAACTCCCGGTGCCGAGTAACTTGAGATGCTATCGCCGATAATGAGCAAATACCGGCAGTTTCAGATTTCCGATAGTAACTCTAGGTGATAATAAAAACCCCAGCGCTTGTATTGCTCTGAACATTTTACTCTGAGCTTTTCCAGGGACAATCCCATTTCACTGTAAACATAAAATACAGTGGATGCATAAAAATGCCTCAAAATTGTCAGAACTTTCCCATAGAGTCTGATGTTTAAAATTGCTCAGACATGTTGGTAAGGGAGTATCAGTCAAGGAACACCTGGAAGGCATGTTTAAAAATACTTTCCCCATTGCTCTCTAGAGCACTAATTGCTGCTTGTTCTAAAGAGGAGGAGCAAACACACACACACACACACACACACACACACACACAATTTGCTGCTGGAAAACTGAAGCCAGCACACTGTTATCTATCACACAACGTTGAGACTAAGAAGCACCATCACAAAACGATTTGGAATGGACCTTCTGCGTGTTCAAACACACTCTGCATTTCCACTTTCTAGGTACAGAATGGGAAACTAATTTGGAAAGTGTTTAGAAAAGATTCCAAACAACGAAGAGGCATGTTTGAGTCACTTGGGTCCCTGGTTACTGGAGGAGGAAAAGAAAGAGGAATTTCCCTTTTCCCAAAAGAGTCAACAACCAAATAAGAAAAGCTCAGGAATGAACAGAAATCCGGTAGCTAAGAGGGATCAGTGAGCAATATGCTAACTGAGCCTACATTTGGGGAAAAAAATCCCAATAAGACAATAATTTCCAACTGTTTTCTTCTGTGTATGAACCACCTGTGACTCTGACTGCTTGAGCGACTACCTTTCTCTAGATGTTCTTTATATCTGCCTCTCCCGTTTTCTCCTTGACTCCTTTAACTAGAAATACTACCTCTCCGTGGCACGCTTATTTAAAAATAACTGGGCAAATAAGTTTTTCTCCTCTCCTAACCTTAAAAAACTGAGCAGGACGTACACTATTTCTCTCTTAAAAATCTGTTACATTGTTCTACAGGTATGTGACTCTTGATTAAACGCAACTTTTTCTTATTAAAAAACCACCTCCTTCCTCCACAGTGCTAAAACCGAGGTGTGAAAACTCTGCCCGTGCAAGCACAGGTCTCTGCAGGAAGATTTTTGTTTTTAAATTTATTTCTGAAAGAGAGAGAGTGAGAGACAGTGTGAGCAGAGGAGGGTCAGAGAGAGAGGGAGACACAGAATCCGAAGCAGGCTTCAGGCTCCGAGCGGTCAGCACAGAGCCCGACGTGGGACTCGAACCCACGAACTGCAGGATCATGACCCAAGCCTAAGTCGGTCGCTCAACTGACTGAGCCACCCAGGTGCCCCTGCAGGAAGAGGTTTCCTACCCCCTTCTCCAAACCCACCGGAAACTCTGCCTGCTCTTAGCCAGGAGGCCATGGGGAGCCTTACCCAGCCAGCCCTCCCTGCAATCAGCCCGCAGATCCCCCTGCCGCAGACAGAGCTACTTGTCTGTCTCGAAGGGGAGAAGAGAAGGAGCAGGTTGATGGCGATATTCAGTCCTTGATAGAAAGAGAGGCAGAGCCTCCTATAGACAGTGATCTAATCAGTTGGCTCAGGGGCTGGCTGACCACGAGGTCCTCACAGGTGGTGGCTGGACCAGAGGAAGCCTCCAGCTATTTGACCTCTCGAGGAACAATGAGGGGTTGTTTTTAGAAACTCCAGTCAGCGTCTCTGGTTGGTTAAGAAGTGAATTTCTCAAGAGTTAATTCCTGGCTTTCTCCTCTCCCCTCATCTCACCCCCACTTTCCCAGCCCTTACGCCAGGACTCTGCCTTTTCCCCTCTCCCCAGTCTGCCTTGCTCTCCTGCAGCAGAAGGAGAGCACCCTGCAGGCTAAAAATGATAGGATCCCGGCTGCACGTAAGGTTTTGCTAGACACGTGGATCAGCTGCTCTCCTGCAGCTGGCGGCAACCAGGATTTCCATGGGCACCATCAGGAAGTTCATAAACGGCAAAGTCAAGGGTGTTCTGGAGATTTTCCGCTGGGAACCTCCGAAGAGAGCAAGCCCCCCACACCCCCAGTCTCCAGCTTACCTGCTCTCCTCCCTCTAAAAGCAGTCTTTGGGCATCCATGACCCAAGTTCAGGAAAAAGGAGAGAAGGAAAGGAAGAGAAGGAACACAAGTGGAAAGTGAGAGGAGGAGAGATGGGGGAAGGGGAGGTCTCCAGTTTTTTCACACTNCCCCCCAAGAATTAGTTTCCACAGGCTTTCCCAGAAGAGGCAGGAAATAAGGAAAGTGCCTTCGGATATCAACCATCTAGTCAATGTCCACTTCCTAATTTCTCACCGCAGTATTTTCTTAAACAAGCCATCTGTGAACGAGGGAAAGTATTGTTTTCTCAACTATGCGACTTTCCGCTCGAGGCACTGATTCTTTTGATAAGTTCAGAGTCCCTGCCACATACCCCCCTCCCCCACACACACACCCCTCCATGAACCCTCTCCAGGACGGGCACACACCTGCCGGGCTGGGGCGAGGGTGGGGTGGTGGAATGCGCCTTCCCACTTGCCTCTCTTTCGGGGAGAAAAGAAGGGACAAGTGCCTGGAAAGGCCCTTTCTCGGGGTGGGGAGCAAATACGAACCAACGTT
>NW_027528369.1:1773381-1851315 GCF_008692635.1 Crocuta crocuta
AGCGCCCTGGGTCAGGCTTGGAAAACGTAATTTAAGCGCACGGAGGGCCGCGCTGGGAGGCGGCAGGCCCAGGTGAGCGGCGCGACT
Source organism: Crocuta crocuta (assembly GCF_008692635.1). Taxonomy (NCBI): domain Eukaryota; kingdom Metazoa; phylum Chordata; class Mammalia; order Carnivora; family Hyaenidae; genus Crocuta; species Crocuta crocuta. The sequence continues at coordinate 1,773,469 of NW_027528369.1, forward strand.
CCTCTCGCTGCCTGTGCAGACTTCTCTTGTGCAAGTCTTCCGGCGAGACGGCCGAGGCATTTAGCGCTCTGAACGCCTCCCGAGTGCCAGGTGCTACCCCTCGCTTTGTCTCCATTTACCTCAAGGCCCTATCTTTGCAAGGTGGGGATTATTAACCGCCAGGAAGCTGGGCTCAGCTGGGCCCACGAGAGCCCAGCTACCCAAGAAACGCGGGGGGCTGGCGAGCGTGGAGCCGCCTGGAGCGCTGGGACCCCGAGCCTCGTCAANCTCATCCTTCTCGCTCCTGCCAGTGACCGTGCCTCCCGCTCCTCGAGACGGGATCCGGGCCGCAAACACCACGACTCCCAGAACTTGGCCCAGTCAAGCGGTGCTGCAGTCGCGGGGAACGTGCCTCTCGTTGGCCACGCGCCTGTCCTTGACCCAATTACTTTTGGATCCCTCCTGTTGGCGGCGCTGAACGAAATACATTCTCACAGGCCGGTGGGAAAGACTGTGATTGGGTAACTCAGCAGTGCTAGACCCCAAATGGCCACGAACACTATGATGGGACCTAAATGGGAAAGAATAACAGCAGAAGCTAGTTTCGCTGGGGTGGGGATAAACGTGTGTGTCTAAGCGCGAGATGTCTCTTTGGAGCCGACGTTTCAAGTAAGACCAAAGAGAATGGGCGGATTTTCCAAGGGAAGAGAGGCAGAAGGTCTCGGGTGTGGGGAGAGGGATCCCAAGGTAAGTTGAGGTCTTCAAGCAGGGAAAGGGCCAAAGAGTTACCAGGGGGAGAGGCGGAAAGCTAATGGCCAAATAAATAGGACTTGGGGGTGAGAGGGGGAAGCATGTAGGAACCTGTTAGATTTAAGATGTGAGAGACGGAGAGTGGAGAGGATGACATGATCTCATTAAAAGTCTCAGGGGCACCTGGGTGGCTCAGTTGGGCAAGCTTCCAGCTTCGGAAGATCAGGTCATGATCTCACAGTTCCTGGGTTGGGGCCCCCCCCGTCGGGCTCCTCACTGACGCTGCAGAGCCTGCCTCGGATCCTCTCCCTCTCCCAGCCCCCTCTGCCTGCCCTTCCTCTGCTCGCTCGTGCTCTTTCTCTCTCTCAAAATAAATAAATACACTTTAAAAAAAATGTCTCAGATCGTGTTTGGATATGGACTGGAGGTGCTGAGCCCGGGCCAGGGGGATAAGCAAACTTGGTAGAATTAGGGTAAATAATTAGGGCATCTTGGACCAGGATGGTAGCAGGAGAGGTGGATGCGGACCCTGCCCCGGCCCCAAGAATGCAGAGAGGGTTAGGATGAGGTCCATGTCACAGCTTAGAACGAATGAGAGCTCAATATGCATAGACTGTTTGACCGGATGTGGCAGCGAGGAGGTAGGTCGGGGCTGCAGATGCAAGCACTTCTGCTCGGGAAGGCCCTGAAGAAAGGCCACACAGCAAGGAGAGCCAGATGGAACAAGCCAGTTGGGTGTCCCAGCATAATCTGTTTAGGCTCTTGTGGTCTCCATCTTATAATCAGTGGAATAGGAATACACACAATGCACCAGAAGGGTATCTCTAGGATTGACTATATTTTTCTAAGCACTTTATACGTGGGCTTTAAAAGTGAGAACAGAAGATACACTGTATTTCTGTTCCTTCGTACATCCGATGTCAAATTTGAATGTGCATGAAAATAACTTGTGATGCTGGCTTACTACGCAGATTCCTGGGCCACGTGCCGTGGAAACTCTGCATTAGTACATTTGGTGTAGGGCTTCAGATATGTGTCGGTGGCAAGCCCCTGTGGGTGATTCTAACACAGGTGACTTAAGGGCGTTAGTAAGAAAAGAACTGGATGCCAAAGGAGTAGAGGTCTCCTCTTGAACCTGATACATAAGTCGCTTCTCCCTCTTCCCTCATATCCTAGTAAATCTCTGCACTCAGTAGATCCCAGCCCTCCACTGTTTGATACAGAAGCCAAGACCCATTTCTCACACACTCATAGCTCGAGAGAGCATAATGTCCAGTTCCATCCATTTGCAGATGACTGGATCCAATTTCTTCTGCAGGGCCAATATATGAACCCTGCAAAGCCAGCCATCACTTCCGAGATGGTTTTATGCATTTGATCATCCAAGAACTAGCCCTGCAATATGTATAAATCACCTCTAGATGGTGACAGAGAGTCAGGACCACAGGGTCCCGCCCTTCGGCTGTGAATTGCAAAGTAGCACCCATCTCTGTTATTTGGAAACACAAATCTTAGTTGATTTTAAAAGTACAAATCTAAGACACTATAATGAATATCTGAAGTTCAGGGGCGCCTGGGTGGCTCAGTCAGTTAAGCACCAGACTCTGGATTTCCACTCAGGTCAGGATCTCTCGGCTTTGTGAGTTAGAGCCCTGCATTGGGCTCAGGGCTAACAGTGCAGGGTCCGCTTGGGAGTCTCTCTCTCTCTCTCTCTCTCTCTCTGTGTTTCTCTGTTCCTTCCCCACTTGTGCTCTCTTTCTGTTTCCAAATAAATAAATAAACTTAAAAAAAATAATAAAGTTCATGGTAGTCTGTCCCTGTCTGTGCGGGCTGCTATAAGGGAATACCGTAGCACCAATCTGCTGGCAGACTTGGGGTCCGGCAAGTGCCTGCTTCCTACTTCATAGAGTGCTATATCCTCACATGTTGGAAACCACCAGGGAGCCCTCTTTGATCTCTTTTTATAAGGGCACTGACCCAGTTATTGTGGTCTAATCGTCTCTCAACAACCCCCACCTATGAATGATTGGGGACACACACATTCAGTTCATCACATAAACCAAAGGGAGAAAAGGGAAAAACCCTGTCGTGTTGTATTCTGTCAGACTTAGCCCAGAGCCTGGCATACAGCAGGCATTCAATAAATATTTGGAAGAAGGAAGAGAGGGAGGGAGGAAGGAAGGAAGGACATGGTGGGAAAGCAAGAGATGGAAAGATTACATGGTTTCACTCTCATGTTTATTTATTTATTTTGAGAGAGAGAGAGAGAGAGAAAACTTGAGCAGGGGAGGGTCAGAGAGACAGGGAGAGAGAATCCCAAGCAGCCTCCTCGAGCTAGCAGCACAAAGGCCAACGCGGGGCTCGAACTCACAAAATGTGAGTGAGATCGTGACCTGAGCCCAAACCAAGAGTCGGCGCTTAACCGACTGAGCCCCCCAGGTGCCCCCACATGGTTTCACTCTTACCTATTTTAATACCCCTCCTTTTCTCCTTGTTTAATAACAATGATACAGGGGCACCTGGGGGGCTCAGTCGGTTAAGTGTCGGACTTCAGCTTAGGTCATGATCTCATAGTTCGCGAGTTCCAGCCCCACACTGGGCTCTGTGCTGACAGCCCAGAGGCTGAAGACTGTCTTTGGGTTCTGTGTCTCCCTCTCTCTCTGCCCTTGCCCTGCTCATGCTGTCTCTCTCTCTCTCAAAAATCAATTTGAAAAAAAAAAAAACAAAAAAATGTTTAAAAAGATAATTATATCAATGATACAGTTCTAGGCATTGGTTTTTCTTCCTTCTACATTGGCATAAGTTTAACACTTCTTCAAAAGAATACGCCATAAGTCATGTGTCCCCTCCTGGCCAGCATGAGGCAAAATGACAATCCCCATTATCGTATCCACTTTTCCCTTGGTCTCTGCTTTAAGAAGTTGCAAGTGTCTCTTTCATGGAGAGTGAGAACATCCAGCTCTTCTCCCACCACCGCTGACTTTCTGCGCCATGACTGACCCTTACTTTCTCTTCCCCTTTGGGTGCAGAGAGCAGAAGGACACTGCCCCTCTTCTGGCATTTTAAAGCTGCACTGAGTGTTTCATCAGGTTTTACTGCACAGAGTCCTGACAGCTTCCTGGACAGAGTATTTTCAGGTCCAAAGAGAAAGCTATCTAAAGCCATGCATCAAAAGCCAGAACAGGGTAAAACAGAAACAGAAAACAAGGTTTAACTTATTTCAACACTGTAGCCAAAAGAGAGCAAAGAGATGGAAATCTATTTATCTTTTTGAAACCCCGAGGGAAGGGCTTCCTTCCGGCCACAGTTCTTGACACAGTACTCAGAAATAGTCAGGGAGGAAAGAGGAGGTGGAAGATGACTGAATGGCAGGTCCAAACTTTTTTCCGTGTTCTTTAGAGATAACCACCCAGAAAGACAAGGTGAGCACCACACACAGAGTGCAATTCCAACAGGTGGCTTGTGACCGGATTTGTTTTCGATTTGTCAGTGACCATGCAGGAAGCAGACAGCCTCTTAGCCCACCAGCCAGCTTTGGAAATAGATTGTCATCAAACAGCATTTAGGAATTATCAACGTCACCCCCCACCCCCCACCTCTTGTGTCTTATTTCAGTCTCTCCTTGCACTTCTTAGGACGTGGCCCTTGATTTCTTTGCTTTACAACCTGCGCGCGAGTCCTACCTTCTCTGTGCTAGGAGGCGACTCCTCTCCTCACCATTTGCCTCTGTGGATCCAGATCTGGAGGGTGCCGCTTCCCTGTTCTATTTTTAGTGCTTTCCCAAGACCTACTATTAAAAGTAGTTTGTTTGCCCGAAGCCGAGGAGGCTGTATTGGAACTGGACCTACTTATTTCCACAACTGGACTCAAGGCCAAGTTCCAAGCTCTCTGCACAGTGGAAGGGTGGAATAGAGAGACTTTGCAAAAGCTCTGGAAAATATCAGGCCACCTAAGAAGGGGAAATGACTCTTGCCTAGGTGACATATTCTCTCCGCATTCCCCACCACCAGGATCTCAGTACATGCAGGGCAGACGTCTGACCTGGTGATTCCCTAGCTCACATCTCTAAGGCCAGCCAGTCCTCACAGAGCCTGGGATGGCCAGGCTTGGCAAGTACTACTACTAACCAAGATCACCTGGGGGAATTGTAGAACTACACTCTTGGGCATCCCCAGGAATATTCTAGTGAAGCAGGTCTGGGATGAGGCCCAGACATTTGTCTTTTAACCAACACATGGTTGTTTCTGATGTAACTAAACAGATCACCAACTGGTAGTTGTGGCCCACCATACCTACTGTCACTTAAATGCCAGCCCAGCTTCTGAGTCCTCAGGACTCAGAGCTTCTGAAATGCTTCCGAGTCACTCCTTATGCATGGAGGAATCGAAGTATGATAGAAATCATAAAGGGCTGGCCTTAGATGGAATCCTTGCTCTAGTAATGAGTGGTATTTGTTGCCTGTTTGATTAGATTGTTGGGTGGGAGAGGATAATTTGCCTTTTACACATTTCCTTCTCCCTCTTTCTGGTTTACTCTGTGATTTAGACCTGCCCAAACTTGTAATAGCACTTTTGGCNGGGGGAGGAAGCAAAAATTACTGGTGGGATCTGGCCTCAAGCGTGACCTATTAGAATCATCCACTGGTGTTTATCTACACAATTTGGGGGAATGAACCCATCTGTCAGCTGAGGTTGTCACAATGGATGACTAAAACCTGGATATGTCGGCAGCCAGTCCCCTGAGCTCAAAAAGGAAACTCACCAAGTAGGAGAGAGGGAAATAAACAGGCTCCATTTGGGGGCCATGATTCTCGCACCCTCTCCGTTGATCCTTGGAATCACTACCATTGAAACCGAGAAACCTCTTTCCAATTTTCTTTCCCCTTTAAGTTGGTTTTCCATCACTTTCAACAAAAGAAATCCTAGTACTTTTGCTATGTGACCTTGAACGCAAAGTCTTAATGTGCTCATCATCGTTCACACAGAGAAGATAATCCTTCACCTATTTTTATTTTCCTAAGGGTCAAATGGAGCAACAGATATAAAATGTCTGGAGATGCCTGGGTGGCTCAGTCAGTTAAGTGTCTAACTCTTGGTTTCGGGTCAGGTCATGATCTCACAGTTTGTGAGTTCAAGCCTTGCGTTGGGCTCTGTGCTGACAGTGCGGAGCCTGTTTGGGATTCTCTCTCTCTCCCAAAATAAATAAATAAACTTTAAAAAATAAAATAAAATAGTCCGAGGCAGAACCCAGAACCACCAGTGCTCAATAAATGGCAGCTCTTCTCCCCTTTCCCGAACTTCCTTTGGACCCTCTTCCTGTGGTCATTCGACCGAGGCTGTGAACTCTTGCTTAGAGATGGTGTCATTGAAATACTGTTCCCTCATCCAAGTTCCAGACTGAACCCCCAATATTTCTCACCTGATTCTAGGGCCGTAGCTTCTAGGCGCAGCGCGTAGGTGTGTGTTAGAAGATGATGCTTGTACAGCCACGACGGAAAACAGTATGGGGTTTCCCTTAAAAAAATAAAAAATAGAGCTACCTTCTGATCCAACAATTCCACTGCTGGGTTACGCGCCTGAAGAAAACGAAAACAGTACGTTGAAAAGATAGATGCATCCCCATTTTCATTGCATTATTTACAATGGACATGATATGGGAACAGCCTAAGTATCTATCGATAGATGAATAAAGGGGTGGTGTCTATATGCAATGGACTACCACACAGCCATAGAAAAGAATGAGATCTTGCCATTTGTGACCAGAATGGACCTTCAGGGTATTACACAGGATATGATGTCTGATTATGAAATAAATCGGACAGAAAGCCAGACCCTACAAAGCTCCACTTATGGGTGGAACCTAAAATATTGAACAAAACAAAACCCAGACTCATAGAGATAGAGAACAGATTGGTGGTTGCCACAGGGCAGGGGGGTTGGGGAGTAAACTGGGTGTTGAGGATGAAGAGGTACAAACTCCCAGTTATAAAACAGTGAGGAGGATAGAATGTACAGCATGGGGCCTATGACCAAAACTATTGTATCTGCTTTGTAAGAGGACAGAGGTAACGAGACTTACTGCACTGATCACTGTGCAATGTACACAAATGTTGGATCACTATGTCGTGCACCTGAAGCTAATGTAATATTGTGTGCCAGTTACACCTCAATAAATTTAAAAAAAAAAAAAAAAAAGGAAGGAGGGAAATAGTGCTCTCTTCCTCACTCGTAGGAAGTCTGCCTTCTACGAGGCAGACTCGTAGAAGTGGCCAAAAGTTGGAAGATATGCAAACTAGGACAAGAACAGCCCCTCTGAGCTACCGACGCCTTTTGGGGACAGGATTTAGAAGCCTCGGACATAGTGGATTTCACTTCGATTCAGCCTCGGGCAGGACGCAACCATTCACAGTGCCCAGCTTGGGGTGCATTTTCCTCTTGGATTTTTTCTTATCTTGGATTGGAGAATTGACTAGAAGCAAAGATTCATCCCAGCTACCGCTATGTACTGCTACTACTTATAAATCACCAATTTTATCATTTCCTGCATTTACCCAGCATCCTTCCCGTGTGTCATGCTTTCTCAGGGAGCTCTTCAAAAGGCTGGGCTCTGCTGGGGCTCCCAGGTGGCTCAGGTCATGATCTCACCGTTGTGGGTTCAAGCCCTGTGTTGGGCTCTGTGCTGACAGCTCAGAGCATGGAGCCTGCTCTGGATTCTGTGTCTCCCTCTCTCTCTGCCCCTCCCCTGCACTCTCTCTCTCTCTCCTTCAAAAATAAATAAACATTAAAAAAGTTTAAAAGGCTAGGCTCTGCAGTTTCATGTCATTAGTCATTTACCCCTCACTTCTGCCCCAAGTCCTCTAAACTGGTCCCCACCATGGCCAGACTCCAAAGATAATTTCATAATTGTGAAATGAGGATAAAGCAATTGAAAATAAGTAGATGGGGGGGGGGTGCTCCTGGGTGGCTTAGTCGGTTAAGCGTCCGACTTTCGCTTAGGTCATGATCTCGCGGTTCGTGGGTTCGGGCCCCGCGTCGGGCTCTGTGCTGCGTGCCAGCTCGGAGCCTGGAGCCTGTTTCAGTCTGTGACTCCCTCTCTCTCTGACCCTCCCCTGCTAGCGCTGTTTCTCTCTCTCTCTCCTAGAAATAAATAAAACATTAAAAAAAAATTGAAAATAAGTAGATGGGGCACCTGGGTGGCTCAGTCAGTTGAGCATCTGACTTCGGCTCAGGTCATGATCTCAGAGTTTGGGAGTTCGAGCCCCGTATCGGGTTCTCTGCTGTCACTGACAGATCCTCTGCCCCCCTCCCCCCGCCTCTTCCCTGCTTGCACTCTCTGTCTCTCAAAAATAAAAAAAAAACATTTAAAAAAATAAATCAAAATAAGTAGAAACATAAAAGATCCACACCTTGTTCGTTTCACTCAGAGCTATTAAAAATATTCCAGACAACCTTTGGTGTTAAATTCTTTAAACAGTTACAGCATTTGAAACTAATGGTCACTGCTTATTTCTCAAAAGGCGTTCACCACCTCATCTTCCAGGTCATTTCCGTGGCCTGTTGTGGGATTTTTTTTTTTCTTAATTTTTCTAATCAGTGATTTCCCTTCTCTGTTTGTGTTCCTTAAATACGGGTGCTACCCAGGTTGTGCGTCCTTGTCTCTCATCTTTTCTAATAAGATCATCTCCTCCCCTCAGATCCCATCTGAATTGCGGATGACTCCCCGAGCTGTTAGGCCAGCCTGATTCTCAGCCTCAAGCTCCAGACACACATTTCCAACCACTTATAGGGCAATTTTAACTGGATGCGTCAGAGTCACCTGAAACTCAACAAGGCACTGAGCAAAAGCCATCAGCTCTTCTCCAGCTGCGACCATCTGCCCAGAACCCCAAACTGGGAGGTTTGGGAGCCTCCCCAGATGTGGGGGGGGAAAGGAGCTTAGCTGTCACCAAAACTGCTTTTAGAAATGCCACAGGTTCGGTCCTCATTGCAAATGCCTTAATGTAAGCATTGCAAATGCCTTGGCATTCGGCACCTTTTCAGACCAGAAAATGGGGTGTCTCATCCAGGACGGACTTCCCCTGGCCGGGGGAGGGGGTGCACATGACCATGAGACTTGTGCAATAGAGGCCATGGCCCCACCGCAGCCACTGCTGCCTCCCCAGCTGCCTAGAGCCAAGCGCACCTGGTCATCTCTGTTTCTAGTACCAAGAACAGGCTGGGACAGACACATTTGGAAAGATGTTGAATGGAGCCCTTCGTCGTTCAGAAGAAAACTGACCCAGGGGCGCCTGGGTGGCTTAGTCGGTTGAGCGTCCGACTTTCGCTTGGGTCATGCTCTCGCGGTTCATGGGTTCGAGCCCCCGGTCGGGCTCTGTGCTGACTGCCAGCTCCGAGTCTGGAGCCTGTTTCAGTCTGTGACTCCCTCTCTCTCTGACCCTCCCCTGCTCACGCTGTCTCTCTCTCTCTCTCTCTCTTCTAGAAATAAATAAAACATTAAAAAAAAAAATTTAAAGAAAACTGACCCAGACCGCTGAGAAAGGCACTTTCTATCACATCCTCAGCCAGCCCTGCCGGGGAAACTCACTTCTACGGCCTCCTGTGAGGACCGGGCTCCATAACCCAAGGGGCCCCACTCCTGCCTGTGAACGAGCTCCAGCTGTTCTCTCCGCGTCCCTCATCCTCCAGCGTGGCCCGTTTTTATTTCCTCCCTCACCAGGAATACACAGTGGTCTTTTCCTCCTTCCCTTCCTGTGTTCTGTTGCTCAAGTAAGTCTAAGCGTCTTGATGTTCACCCGGATGGTAAAGCCATACAGTTCCGCACCTCGGCCAATGTTCCCAGCCTGGGTGCCCGGCCGCCAAGTCCCTGCTCCCCAATCCCGAGATTCTGAGTCAATCATTCTGAAAGGTATTGGGAGCGTTGTCAGGGCCTCCTGACGCCAGGTGGATCTGATGTGCGGCCGGTGAGGCTCAACCGTTGTCTGGAGCCTGGCCGCACAGAGGTCACCCCAGCCCAGGTGTGTCCACGTCACCCGGGAGTCAGGCGGAGGCTCAGGCCCCGCCCCAGCCCTGAATCAAAACCTGCATTAGATCGAGATGCCCAGGGGACTGCACACACATGAAGTTTTGGAAGCCTGCAAACAGACAGGACTTCGGCACTAACTGGGTGAACTTAAGCCTCCTGCCCTCTACAAGTCTCAGTTTCCCCATCTACAAGATGGCGGTAGTTACCAGTGCTGTCTCATAGGGCTGGAGGGAGGGGTGGGAGGGCTCATCCTGATCATCAGGTCAAGTGCTAGATTCAGCCCTTGACAAGCAGTAGCCTCCTTCTTCTCTCTCTCTCTCTTTATCCTGCTACCCTGGGGCGGGCCCAGCAAGAATCATCTTTATTCCCAGGACACTGGCTGTGTTATCCAGGGAAGCACAGCCAGTAAGAAGCCTGCGGATGGCCCGCGCCACATCCAAATTAAACATTTCCAATTTTAGGCGTGCAAAGAGGTCACAGCTCCCTTGACTTATCTGCATCATCCCAAACACCACGAGGATCTGGCCTTCTAGACACCCTGCCTCCCCGAGTTCTACAATCCCCACCCACCGGGAGTGCTGTACGGAGCCTGCACCCCATTACACAGGCAATTTGTTTCCAGAAGCTGCATAGCGACTTGGCCCCACCATGCTTGAGGCTGGCGTTTCCACTAGACTGCAAGGCACAATTTCAAGAGGCAGATCATTTAAAGCCAATTATTGGAACTCTACCGGCTTTTGCAATGAATTAATTTAAGGAATCCAAGGTGCCAGAGGGATTACAGGAGAAGGGATGGGGGGGGGGGTTATTTCTTATTTTTAAAGCAGTCTGGGATCTATTTAGAGAGGTTCCAAACATCAGGGGTTGTGTTCAGACTGCAACCTAATACTTTATATCGCTCTCTTTCTGCAGAGTTCTTGCATCCCCCGTGATTGGATGGAGTCTCCCTGAAAAAGCTAACATTAAACTGGGGCATAATAACAGCCTCGGGACATCAGAGCCCGCTCGCTCCTGCCCTGCAATACTGGCGTTTTTATGTGCATTACATTAAGAGCTTCCATCTCTCTGGACAAAGGGGGGAAGCGCTTCCACGGTGGGTGGCCCCAATTAAACCCTGTGCCCAGTGAATTTCCGCCGAGGCTCACTGGAAAGCATCCAGAGCTGATTAGAAAGCAAGTGCCTCAAATGGCCCAGCACTGCCATAATGAAAAGCCTTGGAAAACTGCTAAATGACACGGAGGAAAATCATTACAATTGAAGCTCCCTCCGCCCCGTGCTCCCTCATGCCTAAACAAAACAAAACAAAACAAAACAACCCCCCCCCAAAAAACCCCATTTCTTCAGAATTGCCTAAATATTGCTTTGTTCAATGAGTTCACTGTATGGTAAATGAAAGATCTCTCACAAACACACGGCTTTGAACACACTGCTTTAATTATAAAACACTTTCTTGGTTCAAAAGCACATGAAGAGACTACAGAAAAAAAAACAGCCCCCCCTTGAAAAAAAGAAGCAGATAAATTGCCACATACACTATGGAAAGGGGTAAAGCAGGTCCCCTTTGGAGGGATCAAAGAAATTACTTAATTTAAACATAGTAATAGGTACCAGCACAAGCTCTTTTTGAAAGTCTTGAAAAATAAAGAAAAATGTAATGAAAGGCCTGGAATAATTCATTATCGACCCCTCAAAGATGACCACAGATAACATAGCATCTTCCTGCCATAAGCACCATTTTACATAGGCGACACTGTGTTGGGAGTACTTTTGTGCACTGCTCGGTTTGACTGGTGTTATATATGGAATATGTTCCAGATATGAACCGCCATTGGGAAAGGCTGGGACACAGTCCATCAAAAGAGTATCACATAACACCCTAAACAAAAATCTAGACTCTCCTTTGTTGTGAGACAGCTGAGCTATAACAAATCATGGCAGCAGCCGGGACATCTCTATCATTGCCCCTAAAATGGGAAAGGGAGGTGGAGACTAAAAACTCTCTCGAAGTGACTCCGGGCCAAACATTCTTCAACAGAATGTCCTGTAGGGCACCTCATTCCATCCTCCAATAGCATGTGAGGGGGTTATTCCTAATCTCCTCTAACAAATATGAAAACTGGGTTCATTGATAGGTGAGGGCACCAGCCAAGGTCACAGAGCCAGAGAGACAGAGCCAGGTCTGTTGGATTCTCCCTTTGTTGTTACTCGGGGTCCACATGCAGACACAGAGCAGTGCGGTCACAAGAGCATGACTTTGGAGCCCAAGTGTTCTTTGTCTCAAACCATGCAAAAGATACATGTTGCACATGACTGAATGTTACACAATGAATACATGTTACACAAATACCTTTCATTTATGGATACCATCGCTCAGGAACCTACGGGTTGCACCCACAAACAGGAGACGCACAAGGTGGTATCTTTTCCTAAGAGCTGCAATTTAGAATTCAATTTTGCATATGAAGGATATTGTAGGATTAATTAATAATGCGGAACTAGCAAAATAGAGGCAACAGGCATCCACAGATCTCAGAAAGTTCCACTGTAGCAGAGAGAGACCCGGGTTTGGTTGAGAAATGAGTAGTCACGACAACAACAATGATGAAAGTTACCCCTGCTAATTGATTGCTTACTTGGTAGTCGGCCAAGCACCAGGAACACTGAAAGAAAATAAGCATCAAAGTACTCTGCAAAATAGTTTTCTAAACTGGAAAATGAAAGTAAGATTGTCCGATGCACAAAGAAATTAAGTAATTACCAGCTGACATGATTTGGGTAAGTGGCAGTGGAAGAAACACATGTGAGGTCCAATGTCACCATCCTTTACTACACAGCGTGATGTGTCGGGCCAGAGAGAGGGGTACAACTCACCCCCAAACACGCCAGCAGTAGCTTCAGGTTTCCAGGGCATCTTCGTGGGGGAAGGGAAGGCCTTGTACTCCTGGGGTCCACCAGGAGATGTTTGTGTAGCCTGAAGGCTTGACTGGGAATGGGCGGTGTTTGGAATTCATCCCTAAACTTCAGACTTAACACCAAAAAGGACCATCATAATTCACATGGACTATCCCTGTGTGTCAGAGTATTCACGTAGGAAAGTCACAGGCCAGACCCAACTTGGTCTTCATACCTTAAATTATAGGGGAAAGGAGCTGAAAGAAGCAAAAACCAGGGCACGCTGGACCAAGGAGGAAACTTAGAAGGATAAAAACTTGGAGAAACCACCAAAGACAATGACTATCATATGGATGTAATGTGAAAACAATCCATTTAACAGATGCAAAGGGAGGGGATAGTGTGCAGAAAGGTCGCACCAGACATCAAAAATTGGTATGTATTAAATTTGTAGAGCTTTTTAACTCCTTTGACCCTTACAGCAGCCTTCTGAGATCAACAATATAAATAGCAATTGATGAGCTCTAAGCTAGAACATAGACTACAGTCTTTTTGAACCTTTTAAACAAATGTCTATATATTTGGGGGGGGGGCGGATTGGAGGAGGGACAGAGAGAGAATCCCAAGCAGGCTCTGTGCTGACAGAGCCCAATGCAGGGCTCAGTCTCAAGAACTGCGAGATCATTGTTGAGATCTTGAGTCAGATGCTTACCTGACTGAGCCACCCAGAAGCCCCTCTTTTTGAGCTTTTTAAACTCTCATCTTTGTATAAGCCAGATGATGCCTGAATTCACCCTGTCCCTTAAAACGTGAACACAACGGATGTGGACCCTAGGTCCCTTGTACTATTGGGCATTTAGCAGCCCTGCCAGAATCTGAGGGACTTCCTAGACAGGTGCTTTCTCAACGTGTCTCCTGGCTCCCACCAAACTCTCAATGTCACCAACCCTCACCTCTTCCACTCTCCTCTTTGTCCCGCGTCAGACAAAGAGAACAGTGCCTTGTTTCTGCAAACCACTTGAGAGAGGCAAGCTAAAGTTTGGGGGCTCAGGTGCTTTTATTCTTTGTCGTGGTGAAATACCATCTTAGTCCAGAGAAACAGAGCCAATAGGATCTTTGTAGAATAGAAACAGCTCTTAGGAAGGATTGGCTCATCCAGTTACGGAGGCTGAGAAGTCCATGACGTGCTGCCTGCCAGCCGGAGGCCCGTGCTGTGAAGGCATGAGAATCAGGGGACCCCCATTGGCGTAGTTCTGGTCTGAATCCAAAGGCCTGAGAACCAAAGCGCTGATGACCAAGTGCAGGAGAAGGTGGATGTCCCGGCTCCAGCGCAGAGAACAAATTCACCCCTCCTCATGCTTTTGGCACTTTTTATTCTATTGAGGCCCTCAAAGGATGAGATGATGCCCACAGGCATTGAAGGCGGTCTTCTATACTCTGCCCATTCAAATGCTAATCTCGTCCACCCCCCCCCCCCCCCCATAACATTTTATGAGTTACCTGGGTATCCCTCAGCTTGGTCAAGTTGACACATAAAATTAACCATCACCAGTACACATAACATAAAACTAAACTGATGTAAGGTGGTATCAGATATCCCTTTCTTAACAAGGCCTTTGGCCACCCACCACGTAGCTGGTGATCTCCATAAACCCAAAGACACTCCCTTCCTCTCTTTTCCCCTTGCTTTTTATGCAGAAAAATCTAGCCTCCACCGCCTGTCCAGATCCAGGCCTGTCTTGGGGTATCAAACAGCTCACCGGTGTGTTCTGCAGAAATAACGGGTTGTTCATCCCTTTCTTCCCTTGACGCTAGAGCAGAGCAACTAACAGAAGTGCTGGTGCTTGAGACCCCTTTCTGCCCACCTAATCTCCCGCCACAAGTGAAAAGAAGCTAAAAAGAGTGATTTCCTCAGCCTATGGAGAGCATCATGTCCCTCAGAAATACTAATCTTCAGTTTAGGCATAATACAAAAAAGTGTTGTTGTAGTTGCTGTTGTTAGAAATAAAACTGCTGGTTATTTTACCAGCAAAATGGGTTTACTTGGGAATAGCCGAGAATTGCAACCCCAGAAGAAGAAACTAGGCCAAACCACAGGCAAGTCCGCAGCACGATGGAGCGCACCTCTTTTTTATAGAGGAAAGAGGGGGCGTGGGCACGGCTGTTGTAAACGAAAAGGCCATTGGAGTAAACCGTGAGTTTGAGGTATGGTGGCTTTTCATTGGCTGAGTTGTAACTGTCTCTCATTGGCTGGGCTGTTGCCAGGGGAGGGGGAAAGCCTTTCTTCCCCCAACCGGGTAGTCCCCCACCTGCAAGGTCCATCCCCTCTTCCCGTTGGGTCTGCAGTTGAGTGCTGGGTGGGAGAGCTCCCCCTGCCGGCCTCCTAGCCCCATTCCAAATGAGGTTTCCTTCTATTAATTTTCATATTGTCAATGTCTAAAATATAAAAGCTGGAATATATACTCTCAACCATAGAGATAGAAACCAAGCCAGATCGCATCATGAGTTCAGGTTGACCTAATGGGTCCATTTATAAAGGTCAGTCCAATAGGCCATAATTGGCATGAGCCTGAGCTTGGATTTCTCTACGGGAAGTGAACTATCCCCAAATCCTCTAAAATGTGTCAATGACCGTTCTCTGTGCTCTTTAAAACATTCGGTATTTTATTCTGCCATAGGACATGTAAAATTAAACCCAAAACTAAAATAAAGTGGAACAGCCTCCCTACTGGACTCCAAGCCTCCGAGATTCAGGGGCTGTGTTAATTCTATCTTAACTGGTGGTTCTCAACTGAGGACAATCCCTGTACTCAAGGGACATTCGGCAGGATCTGGAGACATTCTGGTTGTCAAAATTGGGATGGGGCTGCTACTAGCATTTAGTGTGTAGAAACCAAGCGTAGGTTGCCAAACACCATATGCTGCACAGAACAGAACCCCCCCCAACAAAGAGTTATCCTGACTAAATTGTCAACGGCGCTGAGGTTGAGAAGCCTTATCTTAAAGGATATTCATTTAGCAAATATTTATTAAACACTATGTATCACACATACTTTTGTTGTTAAAAGTTGAAACAGCTACGTGCCTGCTTCTTCACCATAACTACTTTGGTAATAATAATAGTATACATCTCATGAGCATTAAAGGGTGCATGGCCCTATGCTAACCCTTCACATATAGGATGTTATCCTCTATAATCTGCACAATAGCTCTGTAACGTCACCATCTCAAATGATAGAGTGGAAGCCCAGGGAGGCTGAGTAAGATTCTTAAGGCAACACGGCATCTGAATTATGTTTCCTGATTCATAACAATTGCACACAATTGCCTACCAGATAAAAAGCAATTTGAATCATAGTATATACACCATAGGGCTGTTAGGTTATTTATGTTATTTCTTTCTCTTTCTTTCTCTTTCTTTCTTTCTTTCTTTCTTTCTTTCTTTCTTTCTATTTAATGACTCCACAAATAGGCTAGAACCTTAAGGATGAACTTTGCTGTGGTGGGTGGTTTTTAAAGATACTAGATTGTCATTTGAGGTGGGAGAGAAATCTAAAAGGGGTCATGAATGTAGGGGATCTCGAATGCCAAACTCTTCTCCAGGGATGGTGTACTCTTTTTGAAGATCCTCTGAAGGAGAACATGTGTGTGTGTGCGCATGCACGTGCGACGTGCGTGTTGGGAGAGGGGAATCTAACGGATGGCAGAAAACAGAGAGAATTCTGGCAAATGATGTGGATAATGAAGGCCTGGACCAAGGGACAAGGGAAACGTCTCCATTTCTGAGAACCTCCATCTGCTCCTTTTAGTAAAAGTTCCTGTTTCCTCTCCCAGGTGAAGAACGCCCTTGCCTTCGCATTTTACCAGGATCCTCAGCAAAGGAGAAAATGTGAAAGAATCCTAGGGGTAACGTTTGTGGGGAAAATATGACAGGAGCCAGGAAGTCTGAGAAACCCGTCAGTCCGTGATGGGGACTTCCCTTCGCCCCAGGTGAAGAAGAGAGGGAACGATGGTTGGATGGAAGCATCTTAGACTTCTGTGCCATACTGGGAAGGTCCTAGAAGCCCACAGAGGCAGCCTCCACCCATAGTGCATCAGCAGGAGTCCCGTGTTTCCCAGCAGGAGGCCTGCCTTAGGATGGCTGCCGAACTCATCCATCGGCTGGGAGCAGTGCACTGGAGGCGTGGCCATGGCCAAGGGCAGCTATGGAAGCCCGGGCACAGCAGGTGGGCCCTTGGTCAATAACCTGCTGGAGTTGAATGCTTGTGAGGCACTCTCATGACCGTCACACTAGGCACTTGCGAATGTTTACTAGAACAAGCACTAATCCTCTGCCTTCAACTCAACCAGACACGCATGTACTCAAACACACGCCCTTGGGGCAACAGCGTGTCACTAGCCTGCCTTCCAAATTGCACTTGAACATCAGTGTGTGGTGCCAATGAGCTCATCTGCTTGCAGGACATGTTATAAATGCCCTCCTCTGTGTACAGTTGATCTTCTGCCACTCCACCCCACCTCCCCCCAGAAAGTCCTATTACTTTGTTTTGTTTCTTATTAAAGCCTGTATCTTAGCTTTGATGGTCTGGCCCTCCTGTTTCTTTCTGCAGCCACCAGGCCCAGGATATTAAGCCACAATAAAGACTCTAATCATGTGTAAACAATGCCTCTCTGAGGTGAGCTCCAAGCAAAGAAGGTGGCCCAATTGTCATCGCCCTCCTGACGGCCCTGCCTATCCTCCTCACGGTGGCACCCATGATGTGATGGGTGAGCCTGAGCGGCTGGGAGCCGGGCCAACCAGCTGGGAGTCCTTTGGTGGGACCTGAAATAGTAATCAAGCAGGGCAGATGGAGGTGAGGGGCTCTCGGGATCTTACCTGAGCGCTCCGTAGGTGGCCGCAGGGCACTTGACTCAGATCCAAGAGAGGCACCTGGCTCCAAGCTGGCGTGGAGCCAGTTGCAGAGGGTAAGCTTGCTGTGAATGACGGTGTCTGGGCTCAGTGCAGGCTTCATTGTTGTGTGTCTCTTTATAACTAATTCCTCAGTGAAAGATGCTTGAAACCTAAGCCTCTCCCCCCTCCCTCCGCATTTTAGCTTCAGTTGCGGGCACTTGTCCCTGTTGAGAATCGTGAGAGTCCCGCTAGTGAGTAAAATCCCTGCTGGAAACTGAGTTCCCCGAGAAATGCCAGGCATGGTTGTTGAAATATGGGGGCTTCTCCCTGGGCTAGACATAACTCAGGAGGAGCAAACCTGTCCATTTCCTGTAGCGTCCAAGGCTATGACTAGTGCAGCAAATGGAGAAGGGATGACTTCTCAAAAACGGAAGAACTGTCTACTAAAACGTATATGGTCTCGTACTACAGTTCTCGAAGTCTGGTCGCCAGACCAGCAGCATCAACCTCACCCGGAAGCTCATTAGAAGTGCAAAGTTTTGACACCCGCACACCTACTGAATCAGAAACGCTGGGGGTGGGAGCCAACACGCTCAGTAAGTTCTCCGGGTGATTCTGATCATCACTAACGTTTGAGAATCCCTGCATTAGAGCTGGAGCTGGTTTCTTCACCAATAACTAGAACACAACGTAGTTTGTCTAATCATGCAGTGATCCTATTGTGCCTCCTCACGATGTACTTATTCAAATATGTACTGAACCACTGCCATGTTCTAGCTCTATGCTAGGCGTAGGAGGGCTTAATGGTAAATACAGAGACATGGTCCTTGCTCTCCTGAGCTTATGTTCTAGTAAAGAGCATGGATATTAATCAAACACACACGCAGGTAAGTGTAGAGGCACCAATTATTTAAAGTGCTTCGAATAAAATTTACAGACCTAATCCGGTGTGGGAAATTGAGATATGTTTCGGTGAGGACGTGGTACTTGGGCTGAGAAAGAAAGGAAAACACAGACACCACGGTAGTCAACTTTGGAAGAGAGATGACTTTTCGGGCCATCATCAGCCGTATGTCAAGGTCTTGCATGAAGTTGAAGGTGGCTTGTTTAAGCACCTGATGGAGAATTGGGGTGGTCCAAGACAGAGATCAAAGGACAAAGAATCAGGAGACAGGACGCGTAGAAGAGAATTGGAACCGTGTAGAATGTTGGTCTGCTACCAGATCCGTGGCACCCACTGAAAAATGTGAAGGCAGAGGTGAAGCAACATCTGCTCTCTGGGTGGGGTGGGGTGCGGAAAAACCCCACTGTGGCTGACGTGTGGAAAACGGATGGGAGAATGGATCAGGAAGTACAATCTGGAGGGCCATGCAGTTGTCCAGGCCAGAGACATGGTAGGGAGACCAGGGAGGCGGAAGTGGAGATCTAGAGCCATAGAGGGAAAGGAGAGGTATTGGCGAGAATCCATCACAAGCCCTGAGCTGAGGAAGACAAAGGCGTCAAGGATATGCGTGGCTTCTGGCTTGCGTGGCGAGAGGAAACGAGGACACCATTCAATGAAGCAGCATCTCTGAGGAGCATCAGATGTGGGACAGGGGTGGGGGTAGGGTGTGACAAAAGAATTAAGCTTCGAAAATGTTGAGTCTTGACTGTGTCCTTGAGACTTAAAGCTGTCAACCTGCAGCAGAATCTGAGAGAAAAGACGTGGGCTGGAAATATCAACATATGACGTGACTCCCACATCGATGTCACATGAGGGTTGAAGCACACGAGTGAATGAATCTAGAATGAGAAAGAGATCTCAGGATCCATCCTAGAGTGACTCCAGCATACAGGACTCAATACGTGGGACCCAGTAAAGGTCTGTATAATAACACGAAGGAGGAAGGAAGAGGAAAAAGGTAGAAAACATAAGAATAACATAAACTGCTCTGGAATAAAGCTCTGGTTCTGCCATCCAAACAAGGCACTCATTCCTTCCAAGCTGGTTAACTGTGAAGGGAAGTGGGCTGTGAAATGGGGGGAAAGCAGTCTGTATCTCATGCATGTACTTCGAGGATTCTATGGTGTAACATTTTGCACATCAAATGCTCAACAGACCTTAGTGATTATTGCCCTGTGCAAGACATAGGAAAGACACGTAGTATTATTTATGGAATTATTACATGAAAAAATCCTTGACTGGATAATGTTCTCAATCTCCTTTCTCATAGGATTTTTTTTTTTTGAGCTCCAATTTGAGAAAAGCTAGAATGGGTCCAGGGAAGGGAGTGTTTGAGTTTTGCATTCCATCCAGCAAACTTGGGCATTCACTTTGAGCCTCTATCTTTACTGGAGAAACTGGAAAAAACTGAGGCATGATTTCATCCTAGCCAAAAAAACCTTTTTTTGAGACATATTAGACTATCTTTGTTATGTTGCTTTCTCTAAGAAAGTGCTACCGTGTATTACATGTATCAGGATGCATTGTGCCCACTGCTTCATCTGACCTTTCTCGCTGTATATATTTACCATTTTTTTATGTTTCTTTATTTTTGAGAGATACAGAGCACGAGCAGGGGAGAGAGAGATAGAGAAAGAGAAAGAGAGAGAGAGAGAAAGAGAGAGAGAAAGAGAGAGAGAGAGAGACAGACAGACAGACAGACAGAATCCAAAGCAGGCTCCAGGCTCTGAGCTGTCAGCACAGAGCCCGATGTGGGGCTCGAACTCACAAACCATGAGATCATGACCTGAGCCGAAGTCAGACACTCAACCGACCGAGCCACCCAGGAGCCCCTACACTTATCACTTTTAAAATGTATATTACTAAAAAATGTCTATTACTTCAGATCTCATTTCTTTCAGAGCTATAATCTATAATGCACTTTTACAATAAAATTAAAAGGCAATCTTTTGTTGAGACTCCAAAGTGGCTGGACAAATGAGTATGTTTCTAGAGGTGATCTGAGACATATTTTTTGAAGACAAACAAAAAGCCAGGGTTGACACAGGAAGGCAAAGTTTTTAAATGATTAATGACATTATGACATCTCCGGATAGAAATTAGTGTACTCCTGGAGTCCACTGAGGGAATTTCACTTTCTCTTTGCTTAGCCTTCTGAGAACACGGGAACAGTACGCCATGAAGGCCATGTCCTAAGATACGATGTGAGGATTATTAACTCCAAACACGTCCCTAGCCAACAACCACGAGTTGGCTTTACCTTGGAGGAAGCCTTGGAACCAGGGATATCTCCAGAAATCTCATCAATTTCAAGGGCACAACCCTAATGAACGATATAACCTGGCAAGGACTCAAAAAGCCTCTCTGTCGTGATTTCATGGCCCAGCCCCCTGAAACGCGCTTCTCGTCACATGTGAACCATTGTGAACTAAGGTGTCATGGAGTTCATAGCATCTTAGAGACTTGACGATAATGAGAAGAATCCACATCAACTTGAATTTAGTGGGTACTTCCTGTGTGCCGAGAAGCACGCTAAGCATTTGTGTGCATCGGCCATTGATTCCTCTCAATAATCCCTTGTTCTCCCCATATTACAGGACAAGAAATTGAGGCACAGGGAGATTAAATAATTTACCCAAGGCCGCTTGACTAGTGAACGAAGAAGGTGGGATTAAGATAAAGGCTTATCTGACTCTAGGCTAAGCTCTCATGTTAATGCAAACCAGGAAGCAGTATTGTATGTAGCTGTCTCTCTCCCTCCCTCCAGCCAATAAGCAATAACTTCCTCCTTGCTGAAAAGGAAAATTCAAGGAAGGTCATATAGTCATATAGACAGATACAAAAGTTGGGCGAATTTGAAGGAAAATAGAGCCTTAGGTATCATGATCACCGTTGTTAAGCAATAAGCAAATGACATAAACAGAAAAACTAAAACTGGTAGGACTTTTGGAAACTGAGTCCAGCAGTTTCTTTGCTGCCTCATATTTGTCTTCCTTCTTTTGTTTACTTTTTCTTTTTCGCCAAATCCATGTACCCCCTGAACTATTTACTGACGTTTATGTAACTTGACTCATTTCACAAACGTTACGACGGTTTTATCAAATGTGACTATATGAATTGTTCAAAACACCAAACTGTAAAAAAAAAAATGAAATTCTCTATGCCCCTCCCCCCTGCCCCCGAAGCTTCTGGAGTGCCAGCAAAGGAATGCATCCCCCACCTAGGAGACTCCCGTCAGAGTCAAGGGGAAGGCAGGAAAGCAGACAAAAGAAAGCAAAACAATGGCCTGAGACTCCGTGGCCCTAGTCCTCTCATCTCCAGCCTCTTTTTTCAGCCTCCCTGAGGAGTCCCCACAGGGCTCGACTCGGTTGCCTGGGAAACTGTGGTCTGCAGAACCTGACCACGTGTCATCCTGTGACAGATGGAAGTGCCCGCTAGTCACACCGACGACCTGTGAGAGACGCGCTGCCCGGAGCCTGACATTTCGTGTACAGTGAGCTCCGAATGTCAACTTCAGAAAGTTACCCAGCAGGAGAGAAGGAATCACGGAACAAAATGCCGAATGTTCTAAATACGACAGTGGATTTAAGAATATATAACACTGCGGTCTTCTGNCCCAAATATTTAGTTACAACAAAAGGAAACATCTCGTCAGTTCTGCTCCAGGGTCTTCTATGTGGTCCAATTAATCAAATAAGAATGGATCCAAAACTGGTAGCCACTTGCCAAGCCTGCAAAAAAAAAAAAAAACCTGTCTGATTCTGATTATTATATAAACAACTCCCAAAAAAGGAAGCGTTATGAGGAAAGACAAACATTTTCTTCCCCTGAATTGCACCGTTTTGAATTCCTCCCACGAGTTGGTAGGGAAAGGCTGAACTTGCTAGAAATTGAGGTTGTATCAAATCATATTTTATTCCAAATACAAGATATCAAAATGTCGAAATGGCCTCTTAAAATTCAAGCGTTACTGCCTTGTTTTATGCCTTAAAGAAGAGAATTACAATACATTCTTGGGTGATACGAGTTGGGTTATGTATTTCTTTATGGGATCCTATAAATTAGTTTTCTCTTAAATGTGAACGCTTCAAAGCAAATACTAATGAATTCAAATTTGATTTCATAATCTTGTACAAGATTCTTTGTGCCAGAAGCCAGAAGCCTGGTTTAAGCAACCTCAAGGCGGTTTTTGTGTGTGTGTGTGTGATAAGAATCAATAGATGTAGAGCAGAGTTCTAACCCTAATGGCAACTTACTACCTGTCAGAGAATGTTCCAGTCTTCCTTGCTGATCTGTACAGCCATCATATGTGGAAGGGTGACGCCTCCCATGACTGTTGAGCATACAAATGAAATCGTGAAGTGGGGCCTCTTTGTGGTTGGAGAGAAACAGAAAATCTAGAAGGGTAACCCACCGAGTTCTGACAGAAGCTCTCCTTGATTTGTGTAAGTGACACCGACTGGAATTCAACATCCGTGTCCTTCCCCAGAACTGCTGGCACTTCCTTCCCCAGAACTTCCCTCTCTGCCAAGGGCTGACTTGATCCTGAGGTAAGAGAGCAGAAAAGTCAGGAAAGACCGATATTCTGGCCCATCCCAGCCTCAAGTTGCCACGTGGAGCAGCTTGACATCCTTGCTTGAAGAATTTACAAATAGGAAAAGGAAAAGAAAATGTAAGTCACCCTGTTTATCGTAACTATAGTCAGGGCCATTACTATCAATCATTAACACTTATTAAGGATTTGCTGTGATCTAGGAATGGTGCTTAGGCTTATTTTATTTTTTCAAAGTTTATTTATTTATTTAGAGAGAGAGAGAGAACAAGCATGAGTGGGGGGAGGGGGGAGGGGCAGAGAGAGAGGGCGAGGGAGAGAATCCCAAGCAGGCTCTACACTGTCAGTGTGGAACCTGACACGGGGCTTGAACTCACAAACCTCAAGATGACGACCTAAGCCAAAATCAAGAGTCGAACGCTTAACTGACTGAGCTACCCAGGTGCCCCAAGGATTTTTAAAAAATGAATGTCTCCTTTGTTGTTCACACAATGTTTGAAGAAGGCATTGTTATTCCCTCCGTTTGCAGGTGGGGAAAGTGATAGTGGAAAGGTTAGGTCTATGGTCACAGGGCTAGTAAATTGCAGAGCTGGAAAATAAAACCTAGCAAGCTGGAAAGCTGCATGGGATTGAAAACAGGAACTCAAAGGTACTGGACCAGGACCAAGAGTTGAAGTTCCCGTGGGCTTGACTTAAAGACTCAGACTTTTTAGTGTTGGAAGGGATGAGCTCAACCCCTTTCTCAGAAAGAGATTAAGGAAGCCTGTCCACATATTCATGATAGATGACCTATTCTTTGCTTAAATAGTTCCAATAAAGGGAAATTTAAGATTCATATGGACAGATCTTTGCACTGTTGGATAAAACTACTCATTAAACTCATTAAAACTTCTCATTAAATTAAGCAGAAGTTAGTTGCTCTGCAATTACACCAAATGCCTTNGTATGGACAGATCTTTGCACTGCTGGATAAAACTACTACTCATTAAACTCATTAAAACTTCTCATTAAATTAAGCAGAAGTTAGTTGCTCTGCAATTACACCAAATGCCTTAGTTCTTGTATCTAGAAACCCATAAAATTAAGTCTGTTTCCTATTCTGTATGCAAATGCTTGAAATCTATGAGGACAATGTGTGTGTTCTCAATAAGTTTGGATGGGTTCCCTGGAGGAGAAAGTAGTATAGGTTTAGGCAACTTACAGTTCTGGACTCAAATCTCATTTTGGCCCTTTGCTAGTTATTAATCTTTGGGCAACTTCCTTAAATTCTGAGTCTTAATCTTCTCATCAACTGATGAATACAGTGTCCAGGCCACAGGGCTTTTGAGTGGTAAAATAGAACGTTCTCAGCATAGCACAGCGCCAGACACAGAGTAAGAATCTAGCACCTGGTGGCTTTCTTTCCCCTTTCATTCTTTTGTTGACTTTTCTCTGATTTCTCTACATCTTTTTAAATAAACCTCTTGAAATGTGAGGATGGGGCGCCTGGGTGGCTCAGTCGGTTGAGCGTCCAACTTCGGCTCAGGTCATGATCTCACAGTTCATGGGCTTGAGCCCCACATCGGGGCTCAGAGCCTGGAGCCTGCTTCCGATTCTGAGTGTCCCTCTCTCTCTGCCCCTCCCCTGCTCATGATCTGCCTCTCTCTATCTCTCAAAAAGAAATAAATGTTAAAAAGAAAGAAAGAAATGTGAGGCTCCCAGCTCGACACAATACTGTAGATGTACTTGATACAAAGGAAGGGTAGACCTGTCAGACCGCATGACATCAACACTGGCTTTTTATTTAAATGTACTTATCATTCCGAAGATCCTTGGTTGCCTTAGAAGCGGATGAAACAAACAAACAAAAACCTCACACCTCTTTTCCCTAATCTCTAACCAAGTCTCATGTGTCCATGGTAAGCTTACTAACTTTACGATTAGTCCCAAAACTAAGACTTCCTTTTCTCCTTATTCCCCCTTCTGATTTCATTGTGTACTCCATTCTGTCATCCCTTCCCACGTTGTGGGAGCTGAAGATACAGTAAACATACTTTCAACCCAAGTGGCTGATAAAGAATGACAAACAGGACGGACCCGGGGAGTGATCCCCACGTCACTCCGAGGCAGACCTCCCACCAAGTTGACAAGAAGTCACGAATCAACCTTCTCAGCCGCGTATGACTGTGTTCAGAAGCCCTATAATCTAGTTCCCATGTCACAATCCTGCACACACGACTATCAGGGAAACCTTATCAAATGCTTCTCTAAAAGCAGAATGCAATTGTCCCCTGCTCCTCCAGCCTCAAGGTAAAACCATCAACATAGTACGTGGAGTTATTCCGGCACAAAAATACAAACCACGTTAGCTTCAACACACATTTGTAAGTGCTCATCAATTTAATAATCGGCACCAGGCTCTTTAGACAAGAGTACTGCTCTTTAAAAAGATAAAGTCGCTTCTTTGGTTTTCAGAAGTGATGTAAAGTGTCTCCATTTTAGAACATTTGGGGATTTCTAATCTAATGGTGCCTTTCCTATTCTCTAATAAAATTCAAAATGTATGGGAAATGACGCTAATGAATCTTCAGACTCCAGAATTGTTTTCACAAGCCCCGAAGGAAGCTATCTGCTTTTATGCATGTGATCACTATCTCCTTTCCTATCTACGAAAGCTTCTGCTTTTCAAAAAATTTATCTGATCTTTTCTTTGTTCTTAGAAGACAGTGATGGAACTTCATTTCAGACCAGCAAGAGGGGAATGGACATCACATCAACAATACCTTATTTTTTATCAAACAAATCTTACTGCTTCTTCCTTCTGCACATTCTACTTTACCTTTTGAATTGAGAAAATTTGTTTACAAAGCTTTAGGCAAAACCTTTACATACCCATAAGCTTCTTGCATGAGGCACTTCAGCTCAATAACTGAAAGAAATCAGTTTTTGTCATATTTTACCTGTTTGCAATCACTGAGATGCTTTTACATTCCATTTTAAAACCAGTATCAAAATATACCCTAGTTGGTGCTGTTACATATACCCGTGGTAACATTTAAGTCTCGTGTGATATATCGGCTGCATAGACTATCATGTAGATCTCAAAACATTGAGAGTCCAACAACTATATAATTTTTAAATTTAATTTTTGTGTAAATATGAAAAAAAACCACCTCATCTAGACAGATAGTCCCTGACTTACAGTGAGTCAGCTTATGATTTTTTTGACTTTACGATGGTGTGAAAGTGACATGCATTCAGGAGAAACTTTACTTTGAATTTTGAACTTGGACCATGTTCCCAGGCTAGGCACATGTGGTCTGATGCTCGTGACAGTGAACAGCGGCAGCCTCAGCTCCCCATCAGCCAGGCAACCGTGAGGGGGAATGACCGATACAAGTGATAACCATCTGTACCATGCAGCCATTCTGCACTACACTACAGCATTCGATAAATTGCATGAGCTACTCAACACTTTATTATAAAACAGGTTTTGTGTGAGACGATTTTGCCCAACTGTGGGCTGATGCAAGTGTTCTGAGCCCGTTCAAGATAAGCTGGGCTAAGCCATGATGTTCAGTGGGTTAGATGTATTAAATGCACTTTCAACTTACGATATTTCCATTTATCAGGATGCAACCTCGTCGTAAGTGGAGAAAGATTTGTACGAGTGAAGAATTGCTTTTTATCTATTGGAATTATTTCTTTGATATTAACTCCCATGAGACAGAGAACCGAGTCATGGTGAATGAATATTTTTAGTCCTCTTAATGAATATTACCATTTATGCTTCCAATAATTTATAGTGCTATCACTCATGCACAAATCCGTTGTTTAAAAGTACAACCGCATTATATGCACTGTTAATTTTTCAAGTTCTGTTCTATTAGAGTGCCTTCTCTTTTGTCTTGTCCCATCAAGTCTTCCATTTGGGGCTGTGGGTATCTGGACGGTCTGCAAATTCTGATAAGAGTTCTTTCGACTTCCCCAGTGGTAAACTAAAAAGAAATGTGTTTGATTTGGTTTCATCCCTCTCCTTTTGAAACAGTGCAATTAGATTTTTGGTACGTGACAACGCTGCATCATCTTTTTTTCTAGACTATCCATCAGAGCTGGCCCTTTAATGCTAACGCTACTACAGCTATGCAGAAACCAACCACAACAGCTTGCAACTTGGTGAGAGCATATGCAAAACCTGAAACAGTTTTCAAAATTCACTGAATTGGTCTTCCCTAACAAAATTACTGAGAATACATTTCTTCCAAGCGTGGTAGATGCCGTGATTCAGGCAAAGAGGAGGAAAACATGATGCTTATATTCAGAAACATGTGATTGAGGAAGCCTAATAATGAAAGAAAACAAAGCACAGATATTGGGGGCAGAATATGGAAGGTGCCCCATGTGTTGGAGAAATGAATTTGGGGTTTAAAATTCCCTTTCTTGGGGCAGGAAGGGGAGATGGAGTTCCTGGTGATGAACATGTATCAGAACCCAAAAGAGACATTTTCTCTCCTGCTCAAGTTAGAAAACAGGGCCAAATAAGGCTTCCTAGGGAATGAGACATAAACTCTTCTCCCTAGAGGAGGGTCTTCTCCTATAGTGTTTTCTAAAGCAGAGATTGGGCTGAATGACGCAACTCTTCGGGAGCTGTGCTGTGGGAGAATGCAGTGTGTTTGGGGTGTGTTTGCCTTTGGGTGGTGCTTTCCCAAGGAGGAGATTTTGGTCTGGGGTCCAGAAGGACCCTGAGAACTGGGCTGGGCTTTTTCACAAGTCTGTACATGCGGGATGTGACTTGTACACTGAGCCCCCACCGTGTTTTGTCAGCTGCCACTAGGGACCGTGGAAGACAGTTTGTCATTTCGATGTTCATCAGGTGAGTCCACCCAAGACCAAGCATCTGCATCTTCCTGTTCTCCCTGGCAGCTCAGAAATCCCACTGTGGCCAGCCCTGGGTCTGGAGAATGGAATGTAAGCACCGCATTCCTTCCCAGAATAGCTGATCTAGGTACCTGGCACTGTACCCAGTGAGAAAGGTTGTTGACTGAGCTGGCATATTTCTGGGAACCTGCATTCCAGGGGAGCTTGTCAACATACTGGTCAAATTAATATGTCCTTTGATTACCCCCTCATGGCTGCCAAAGAATCCATAAATTTGATTGATAGACAGATAGATAGATAGATGATAGATAGATCATACACACACACACACACACACACACACACACACACACCTTTACCTTTTCTCCCATTAGTGATAAGATACTGAGTCGCTCAATTTTCTAGTTAACCTTGACACACATAATACAATTGCTTTCAAAAGGAAGTTGAGAGACCCTGGGGCCAATGTTGGCTCTGCCAAGTGCATTGGCTTCAGGTGTGTGGTTTCCTACTTGATTTTTCTCCCAGATCTTTAACTAACTGGTCCTTTCTCATCAGTCAGGTGCCAGCTGAAATATCAAGTCCTCAGGGAGGACTTCCCTGATCCCTTGATTGAAGGACAGTCTCTCTCCTCTACTCACCATTCTATCTATTCTATTCTGGCATCTCATTTTCTTATTTTAAGTTCATTCCATTTGTCATCATAGAACTTGTTCGTATCAAATGTTATCTCCTTTATTTATTTTCTGTCTCCTTTAACAAGATGGTAAGAATCATGTGGGCAGGAGTATTTTCTGTCCTACTTATTTACTGCCTGAAACACGGCTGGTCACAGGGTAGGCAGTCAGTGAATATTTGTGGACCCCAAAATTAAATGAATGGAATCTGGCAATGGGCTTTTGGATATGAAATGTCTCCCCCAAATCTTATGTTGATACGCTAACCCTAGTAGCTCAAAATGTGACTATATTTGGAGATAACATCTGTAAAAAGATAATTAAAGCTAAATGAGGTCATACAGGTGAGCCCCAATTCAGTATGGCTGGTGTCCTTATAAGAAAAAGAAAGCTGGAACTATGAAGGGACACCAGGTACGAGAAGAGACCATGGGAAGAGGCAGCAAGAGTGAAGTCATCTGTAAGGCAAACAGAGAGGACTCAGAGGAAACCAAAGGTAATTTTGACATGGAGGAAAAGAAAACCAGAGTAGTTTGTGATGCCAGCCCTCACAAACTAGACGTTAGCAAAACCGGAAACGGTACAACCAAGGACATTATCAGGAAAGTAAAAAAGATAACCCTACAAAATGGGGAGAAATATTTGCAAATCATGCAATAATGGTTTAATATCCAGAACATATTTTTTAATGTTTTTATTTATTATTGAGACAGAGAGAAACAGAGCATGAGTGGGGGAGGGGCAGAGAGAGAGGGAGACACAGAATCCGAAATAGGCTCCAGGCTCCGAGCTGTCAGCACAGAGCCCCATACGGGGCTTGAACCCACGAACCGGGGGGATCATGACCTGAGCCGAAGTCAGATGCTTAACCGACTGAGCCACTCAGGTGCCCCAGAGAACATATTTTTTTAAAACTCTTACAATGTGACACCAAAAAAGACTAAGAACCCAATTTTTAAAATGGGCAAAATCTGGGGAGCCTGGGTGGCTCAGTTGAGCATCCAACTTCGGCTCAGGTTATGATCTCACAGTTCGTGAGTTCGAGCCCCACATCAGACTCTGTGCTCACAGTTGGGAGCCTGGAGCCTGCTTCAAATTCTGTGTCTCCTTCTCTCTCTGCCCCTCCCCTGCTCACACTCTGTCTCTGTCTCTCTCTCTAAAATAAACATTAAAATTTTTTTAAAAATAAAATAAAATGGGCAAAATCCTTGTATAGACATTTCTCTAACCAAGACATGCAGATGGCCAATGAGTACTTAGGTAGATGGTCAACATAGTCGTCAGGAAAATAAAAATCAAAAACACAATGAGATACCACTTCATATCCGTTACGGGGGCTAGAATCAAAAAACTGGAAAATGACAAGTGTTGGTGAGGGTGTAGAGAAATCGGAACCTGCATAGCTCGCGGACAGGAATGGGAAATGGTGCAGCCACCATGGGAAGTAGTGTGTATGTTCTTCAAAAAGCTAACCCCAAAACTGAGGTCCAGCAGCCTTATTCATAATAGCCGAAGGTGAGAACAACACAAGATCCACGAACAGATTCATGGGTAAACGGAAGTGGTCTATCCACACAACGGAATATCATGCGGCCATAAGAAGGAGCGGAGTATTGATGCATGCGACAACATGATAAATCTGGAAACATTACACCAAGTGAAATAAGGCAGGTACAAAAAGACATATACTATATCAACCACTTATATGGAATACCTGGGATAGGCAACTTCAAAGAGACAGAAAGCGGACCTAGACATCACCAGAGGTTAGGGGGAGGGCGGATGGGGAGTTATTGCTTAAGGGTCTCAGAGTTCCTGTCTGGGGCGACAAAAAGTTTTAGAAATAGATAGTGTTCATGGTAGCTCAGCACGGTGAATGTAGATAATGACACAATATACACTTGAAAATGGTTAAATGATATATTTACCACAGTGAGGGGAAAAAATGAATAAATGATTTATAACACCACTGCTTATCTTCCTCCAGATTAAATTTCTACGTCAATAGTTGGTATAACTGATGCTATATTTAAGAAGTATTTTTGGAGGGGGTGTGCACCTGGCTGGCTCAGTCGGTAGAGCCTGCAACTCTTTTTTTTTTTTATGGTTTTTTTTTTTTTTTTTNACGAACCGCGAGATCATGACCTAAGCGAAAGTCGGACGCTCAACTGACCAAGCCACCCAGGCGCCCCGAGCATGCAACTCTTGATCTCAGAGTTGTGAGTTTAAGCCCCATGTTTGGTGTGGAGATTACTTAAAAAGCTTAAAAAAAGCTTTTCTGGGGGCACCTGGGTGGCTCAGTCGGTTAAACATCTGACTTTGGCTCATGATCTCACGGTTTGTGAGTTCAAGCCTCCGATTGGGCTCTGTTCTCACAGTTCAGAGTCTGGAGCCTCCTTCGGATTCTGTGTCTCCCTCTCTCTCTGCCCCTCCCCCACTCGCACTCTGTCTCTCTCTGTCTCAAAAATAAATAAACATTTAAAAATTTTTTAAAGAAGCTAAAAAAAAGCTTTCTTTTCTACTTAGATTTTATTTCTAGTATGAGTTTGGAGGTATCTCAGTATGATTTTGTAAGTTGAGGGGTTCTGACCCTGTATATATTCTTCCTTGGAAGAAGGCTTCAAAATTGTCTTTGGGAAACCTTCGGTAAAGCCACAGACTACCTTCAGCTCTTTGTGCAAGGCTCCGTTACAACCTGCTTTTCCTTCATAATGCCCATTATCACTGGCAACCCTATTATGGGGTGTGGCACATAGTAGGCCTCAATAAAAATCTATTAATAGATGGGATGTAGCCAGAGTACCCTAACTCTTCTAGGGCAATTGAACTTTATACATAACCTTGAAGTCCCTTGTCAAATCGTCAACTTGGAGTATGTTTTTTTTGATCTTCGGTAGGCATTCTCCAGCAAATATATACCTTACACTCCAAATCTTCAAAGTAGCATGTACTCCTTTGAGTTACTATGGGTAAGAGAAAGCCCAGTGTAATGTATTCAAAGTTCCTTTAAGGAATCCTAGTGAACTATTTTCCTGCAGTTATATCTAGTCTTAGGAGTGTGTGTGTGTGTGTGTGTGTGTGCGCGCGCGTGCGCGCGTGTGTTTAAGGGGGATATAAACGTCTTGGAAACATACTATCTCTGTGTAGAAAATGCTCTAGTTGGAGTTCTGCCAGAGCCCAAATGCACGTGGAAGGCGACAAAGGTCTCTCAGACGGAGGGGGAAGGCAGACTCATCCTGAGAGCAAATTGGTGCTGCAGATTTCAGGGAACATGATGGAACAAGCCTGATGTGTAAGACTGGGCTCCCCCCTCCTGACCGACTTGACCGCTGTAGGCATCTTGACCTCACCGCGCTTCAGAGTCTTTACTGTCAATTAGTGGAACCATTAGACCTACATAATTTGATCATAGTAGGGGTTAAATGAGATGCTAGCTCCCAATTCAGGGGGTTAATTAAACTCTCCTCCCTGCCCCTCCCCCCCACTGCCTCACTGATACAGTAAATGTGACACAGAGTCACCATAACCAAGACCCTTCTGCCTCATCAGGGGACCGGAGCTTATCGCTCTGCCCGACGCCTCTGCTCCCAGAGCCGCCATGATCCTGAAGACCCAGGTCCCTGGGTCACTGTTTACAAGTTCATTTAACCATCAACAGTATTTCCTGAGGGATCAAAACAGTGGTTGCTGTCACCCGTCTCAAGTGCACACTCTGATATAAAAGTTTACTGTTTATAAAGAAACGGGGATTCTTCGACCAAACCTCTCTATGTTTACGTTTTACTGCTGTGCTAGGATTTTGACTCACATGGAACTTGCTCGCCCATGTTCTGTGTGGACAGAATCAGCCCAACTTCAGGATCCACATCTGAATAGAAATGTCACCAGTTCTCAGAAAGTTTGGCTTTTCAACAGGGTTGGAAGGGCGGGGGCTAGACAATGCCTGGTGCTTTTTATTGAGGCTTCTGGCTCTGTCGCTCTCCAGGAAGTACTGGACAGGGCCAGCGTGGTTTAAAAATAGTTTATTTTGGGGATGCCTGGGTGGCTCAGTCAGTTAAGTGTCTGACTTCAACTCAGGTCATGATCTCACAGTCCGTGGGTTCGGGCCCCATATCAGGCTCTGTGCCGATAGCTCAGAGCCTGGAGTCTGCTTCAGATTTGGTGTCTCCCTCTCTCTGCCCCTCCCCTGCTCATGCCCTGTCTCTTTCTCTCTCTCAAATATAAAATAAAAATATAAAAATCTTTAAAAGAAATAGTTTATTTTTATGGAAGTGCCGTTTAAAGCTTGCAACAAAGCAAGCCATGATTAAAGCACAGGGTCTTTTATTTCAAGGAAATCTCTTTAGTAGCCAGGACAGATTTCAGCCTCCCAAGGACTAGACTATTTTGTTGGACTTCTGGTTAGGCACGAAAGGCTCCACCTTCCCCATCCCCGGGTGCGGAAAATGCGACGCAGGGACCACTGGCAGTTTCTGGAGATGGTTTTTCGGAAGTGCGTGAACAAAACAATGAAATCTCTCAGGGGCTGAACATCACTGAAAAGGGACTCACTTTCTCACTCGCTGATTACATCAGGAGGAAGTGTTCTGGCTCAGAACGAGTAGGTCTTTCCTACTCCCCTATTAAAAAAGAGATTAGCGAGCATTCAGGAGAGAAACCTAGGGGGCTAGGATCTTTGGCAAGCAACATATCTAATTAGAAGGTAATTGGGAAAAAAACACAATAAAAATAAGACAATGTGTCAAAATTCTTATAATGGCAGGTGATAGAAGGATTCCTTTTTAAGTATTTCTGCTTGGAAAAAAAATGTGAATTGACCTAAAGACAAATATTGAGGAAGTATCAGTACACACGGTTCTCTGAATATGCGCCGAGGGATTCTGGTGTTTCTCTATGATCTACTTTTTGCCCCTTCACTCGCAGCCTGACGGTAGGGAATAAACACGAGGAATTTTTAATCTCCGGAAAATTCTATGCTTTAGAACAATGGGCTTTTGGATATTCTCTTCATTTTCAGAGTCATAGCTTGTTTTAATTAGATAACCTCTAAGGTTTCTTCGGGCTGTAACTGCTTACTTTTTAGATCAGACTCTTGGGGCGCAGAGAGGTCACGGGATTCACCCAGATTCGCAGGGCGAGTAAGTAACAGGGCCAACATCAGCACTCATGGCGCCCTGCCTGCCATCTGCCGAGCGACGCTGTCCAAGTGGGCTTGGGGGCAATATTCCTGTCTTCTCCGTTCCAAATGTCCTTGCTTCCTGCAAACTCTAGCCTGGAGGTATTGGCCAAATGGGACAAGAGGAGCCTCTGCTTGCCAACTCCAAGGCAGAGACCATCTGGTGTGTGAGAAAGAAAGACATGTGTGGTGATGACCTCAGGGATGGGATGACACCAGCCCCAAAGCCACTGGAGACCCTGCAGTTCCGTTCTTCCAAAGAGCTGAATGATGGTCTCTTCCTTCCTATGACATGGGAGTCTACCCTGTGTTTACTGTTCCCACAGCCCAGACCCAGGGTGGGCCTTTCTGTGATTTGCTTCCCAGCCCCACCCTGTCTAAATATGCCGCCCCTACCGAGTTCTCTTCTGTCGGCCCAGGGAAACGTCTCCCAACGCTACTGCTGATAAAAGCCAAAAGCCATTGTAGAAAACGCCAGAGGTCTACGTGTCATTTTGGGCATCCGATCTGGTCCCACCGATAGTTGAAAGCCCACTTACTTTTTAACAACAACAACAACAAAGAGTTTCAAAGGAAAACCACTTCCCGGTCTCACTTGTCCAAACAGGCATCTGTCCGCACTGAGTGTCATACATCCCCTCGACTTTGCAGATGGTGAATACATTGAGAGACTGAAAACTGCAAAGTGTGTGCTGGCCCCAGTGGGTTCCCTGGGGACTCTTCTTTTTCTCATTTATTTGTCATCAGGGCAACTGGGAATTCTATAAAATCATGTGCTTTGGCGTCATTGAAAGTTGAGCACACCAATTTCTTGATCAAGCAGGAACTGCATCGGAATTGTGCTAGGATAACACCTGAGATGGCATTGTGCATCTTTCTGGGAACTTAGGTTAAGGATATTCCCTCGTGCACCAGAGTTCACTCTCAGCTACCTAGACCAGCACTCGCTGAAATGGAGCAAACATCAAATGAGGAGTCACTTGGTAAAGAAGTGTGAGAACACAGCTTTGCAAGATGCGAGTAATCCTGTCCCTCTACAGCACAGCTTCCACTGGCTCTTTCACCCTGCAGGGAGAAACCTGGATGAAAATGCCTGATTCAGAATGAAAATTCTTAGAGACCGATCAAACGTCATTTCCTGGCATCACTTGGTGCTCAGGCAGAAGGCTGCTGAAACCCAAGGGCAAGACAGCACAGTGGTCAAGAACATGCTGGAGTTCAGCATCACTCATCATCAGAGAGGGAAATACAAATCAAAACCACAATGAGATACCACCTCACACCGGTCAGAGTGGCTAAAATGAACAAATCAGGAGACTCTAGATGCTGGCGAGGATGTGGAGAAACGGGCACTCTCCTACACTGTTGGTGGGAATGTAAACTGGTGCAGCCCCTCTGGAAAACAGTGTGGAGGTCCCTCAAAAAATGAACACTAGAACTCCCCTATGATCTAGCAATAGCACTGCTAGGAATTTACCCAAGGGATCCAGGAATGCTGATGCATAGGGGCACATGTACCCCAATGTTCACAGCAGCACTCTCAACAATAGCCAAAACATGGAAAGAGCCCAAGTTTCCATCAACTGACGAATGGATCAAGAAGATGTGGTTTATCTATACAATGGAATGCTACATGGCAATGAGAAGGAGTGAAATCTGGCCATTTGTAGCAATGTGGATGGAACTCGAGGGTGTTACGCTGAGCGAAATAAGTCAAGCAGAGAAGGACAGATACATATGTTTTCACTCATAAGTGGATCAGGAGAAACTTAACAGAGGACCATGGGGGAGAAGGAGAAAACTAGTGGGGAGAGGGAGGGAGGCAAACCATGAGAGACTCTTGAATACTGAGAACAAACTGAGGGCTGATGGGGGTGGCGGGGAGGGGAAGGGGGGTGATGGGCATGGAGGAAGGCACTTGTGGGGATGAGCACTGGGTGTCGTTGGAAACCAACTTGAAAATAAACTATAAAAGAAAAAAATTTAATAAGAAATAATAAAAATAAAAGAACATGGGTGGAAAGTCAGGCTGCCTCCATTTGAGAATCCTGCCTCCATCACTAGCCAGTTCCAAACTCAAGGGACTTAAACTCTTCAAGCCTCCGTTCCCTCATCTTCCAAAGGGAGACTATAGCAAGATCTTCCTCACTGGTTGTGGAAGAATGACATCAAACCCGGAATGTGCCCAGCACTAAGTTTTTATGGCTTCAACATGCTTATGATAATAAAAAAAAATTGTTAGTGTTTGATTGCCAATGATAATAAAAAATTGTTAGTAGTGGTTGTGCACAGGGCAACCTTTGCTCACCCCAAGGGAAAGAAACAGGTCCCAACCTCTCTCTCCTACCTGCTATATTTGAAATAGAAAGAGCAGAATTTTCATCCCTGCCTCCCTACAATTCAGGATTGTGTATCGGGTACATTGCTTCCTCTTTGTATTTACCAGGACTCATTTAGTGGTAAACAACAAAAACCCAACTCAAACTCGGTTAAATATAAAATAGGAATTATCAGATCATGCAACTGGGAGATCCAAACACCGGCTTCAAATACAGTGGGATCAGGAGATTATGATGACTAAACCTTGACGACCTCCTTATTTCTGTCATATTACCCACTCCCCTCCCCTGTCCCTAGCCCCACTGTGCTCCATTCTTGCCTATGTTTCTCTTATGTGTTGTCTTATTCTCTCCTACTGTACACGACTTCTTCGCATGGTTTGGTAGATGGCTCCCAGATAGCTCTGACTCAGGCCTTCCAATTCTGTATGCCACGAGACAAAACTCCTTTTTGTTCAGTCCTAGATGGACAAAGTCCTGGGGAAGAACTTGGAGTGACCCAGCCTGGGGCATGGAAGTAAGGGCTGGGCCAGTTGCCATGGCTGGAGACACTGTGGTTCTCACGATTGGCTGGTTCTGTGTTACATGCCCAACCACGTATGTGCTGCTCTGCTGACCCACACTGAATGCAGAGCAGCATATCCACAGAAGAAGGGGGTGTTGAGAGGAAATAGTAACTGCACACTTTCACTCAGAGTATGAAATTCTCTGTGTTGAAGAATTTATTCTCCTTAATTTTTACTGGGGGCACATGACAGAATCCCAGGAAAAGAAACTAAGTATATTAATTTTTAATCTTTATTTTCTCAATCTTATTGTTGTGAATAACCCAAGACATATATTCTCCCCAATCAAGGGTTCTTTTGTTTGTATGTTTTCAACATGGAAACCCGTTGAGCTAGAAGATCCTTTGCTATGAGAAAGAGGAAGGTGGCTGCTACCTGGTGTGGTCCCTGTATCTGTACCGTATGTTCCCATCTTCACCTCGACTTAATTCACACCTGAAAGAAGCCAGGAACTGCTCTGCAGTGCTCTGAGTATTCGGTGGTCCTATTTTCAAGCCCTCTCTTCCCACTCACCCCTCCCACCTGAGAGCATTTCAAGTGAAGGGAATACACAGCACAGGAAAGGGTATAAGCCACTATTTTTAAGAGACAAACTTGGGGGCCCCTGGGTGGCTCAGTGATTAAGCATCTGACTTTGGCTCAGGTCATGATCTCACAGTTCCTGAGTTTGAGTCCCACATCGGGTGAGCTTGAGCCTTGCTTTGGGTAAGCCCTGCTTATGGTGAG
The DNA here is from genome assembly GCF_008692635.1 of Crocuta crocuta. Lineage (NCBI taxonomy): Eukaryota > Metazoa > Chordata > Mammalia > Carnivora > Hyaenidae > Crocuta > Crocuta crocuta. The sequence continues at coordinate 1,810,838 of NW_027528369.1, forward strand.
CCCTGCTTCTCTCTCTTTCTCTCTCTTCCCCTTGCCTACTTGTTCCCTCTCCACCACCACCCTCAAAAAAAGAGAGAGAGAGACAAACTTGGGATGAAATCTGAGCTCCTCCACTTACAAGCCGTGTGAGCTTGGACAGGTTATAGTTTCTGCTTGAACCTCACCTTCCTTCCCTGCAAACAAGGATAGGTTAGCTACTTCAATGCCTCGTTGATAAGATTAAGTAGGATATTGGGAAGCCTATCTTCTGCTTCCAGACAAGATACATTAACAAGCCTCACCCTCCCACCTAAATCAAACCAACAGACAAAAAGGGACAAAAATAGACAGAAAACAATTGTTTTGAAGACACATTTCCCCATGCAGCAAAAGATGGCGATCCCTGAGAGGTGGAGGAAAACAAAGCTGGTGCTAGGATTGTGCCAGCTCGCTTCCTTAAGAAGGCTTGTAGCCTGTGGCATGCCCTGTGGACTCTGTGAGTTGAATCGTTGAGCTGAGTCTCCTTGGAAACTGAGGCAGACCAAGGCATCTATGACCCAAGTAGTCTTGCAGGGAGGACTTTTGGAGAGGAAAGAGCTGCACATGGAGAGAATGCCAAAGATCAGCAAGACGGTCCTCCAGGGATCAGCACATGCGTGTGAGGAAACTACTCAAAATGATGGAGAGAATCATCCAAAAGGATTAAAAGGAACATTGTCTGGTACTCTTACAGGACCAGGAATAATGCCGTGTATCCCCAGAGGGACCTCGTGTTTTGTGGACACTGGGGAGGGTACTCAGGAAGATCTTGCTTCAGTCATAGGGAATAATTAGCTCTCGCATGAGCACTGCTCCCGACCGCCTAGCAAATCATACATGCAAAGGCCCAAAGTGATCAAGCTGTTGCCAAGAAACTTCTCTGCAGATTAGAAAAAAACCTCAAAACACATTTATGGGCATACAAAAATTTCCATCACCCAGCAAGGTAAAGTTCACAACGGCTAGCATCCAAACATTGCCAGGCATGTGGTGAAACCAGAAAATACGACCCAAATTGAGAAAAATGAATAAGTCAAAATCCACCCGGAACTGACACAGATGTTAAAATTAACAGACAGGACATTAGAACAATTATAACTGTATTCCAGATGTCCAAAATCTGAGCATTAACTCAAGATGGCTTTGACTTAAAAAGACATAAAATATTAAAAAGATAGAGAGAGAGAGAGAGATCCACAATGAATTTCTAGCGATGACATATATGATGTGTATGATGAAAACTACCCTGGATGAAACTGATTGCAGATTAGACATTGCAGAAGAAAATATTAGTGAACTTGGAGCTATAGCAATAGAAACTATTCAAAATAAAACTCAGAGAGAAAAACAAAGAAAAAAAGAAAAGAGTATCAATGAACCAAAGGGCAATTTCAGGCAGCCTAATATATGTGTAAGTGAATTCTGTGAAGACGAAAATAGGTGTGGAATAGGTGTGGGCAGAAAGAACATTTGAAGAAACAGTGGCCAATCCCTCCTCAAATTTAATAAAAGCTATACGCCTATAGATCAAGAGACTCGATGTCTTTCTAACACAAGAGACATGAAGAAGTATATCACAACCGAAACCTCCTCAAAATCATCAAAAATCATAATTGAAACATGTTTAAAACCAGTGCTACACAGCAAAACTTAAAAGCAGCCAGGGAAAGACACGTTATGTATAGAAAAGCCAAGATAAAGATGAAAGCAGCTTTCTTACTGGAAACAATGCAAGAAAGAAGACAGAGAATCCATCTACAGCAATATGTAGGCCCTGCTTTCTGTCTTCCTGTGCACCATCTGCAAAGGACTGACCCGTTCACAAGGGTGATGCTGGTTTTTACTATTCCCAGTCTGTGGAGATAGTAGAAAAAGAAACAGAGTTTGTTCTAAAGGGGGGAAAAAAACCTACCTGACATGGAAAATGCACACCTCTGTTCACACCCCACTGGCCAAGGACTTAATCCCAGAGTCAAACCTGGCCACAGGGATGTCTGTAAGCACAGCCTCTGACCTCAGGCAGGAGAAACACGGAAGAACATGTATCCATCTGGCAAGGTGATCGCCAGTATCGGCCGCACTGACCTATTCCCGTTTATTCTTTATCCAGTGGCCTCTTTATTTGGCCAATTAGCAAATGTGTGACTGCCTTACAAGACTTCAGGCTCTGTGAAGGTAGGAACCAAGTCAGTTTGGTATATTTCTGCCCAAGAACTGATTTCGTTGATGTTGGTTTTCTTCATTACTTTTCTTTTTTCTTTTTTTAATACTGTTTCTCTACATTTTTAATAGGCTTATTGAGATATATTTCACACACCATACAATTCGCCCATTTCAAATGTACAAGGCAATGCATTTAAGTATATTTGCAGGTCTTTGCTACCATTACCATTACCTAATTTTAGAATTTCTGGCCACCCATTTATCTATACCATGGAATACTACACGGCAATGAGAAACAATNAAAAAAAAGAATTTCTGGCCACCCAAATGAAACCTCATACCCATGAATAGTCACTCATTTTTCTTTCTACTGTTTTAGCCCTAAACAACCAATAATCAGCTTTCTATGGCTTAAATGCATGAAATAGCAATAAATCTCCATTCCTAGAGCCTTACATGTAGTGAGCTCTCCATAAATACACACCAGACAGAGTTAAAAATCTTTTTGCTGTCAGCATATGTACTCAAGTTAAAGACCCCCTCCAAGGATTTTCCAAAATACATATTTCTACTTGGTGAGCTTTATCACTCTCTCTTGGTGCCCAGAATAAACGAATGAAATCACACCACCTGGCAGCTGGTAATGATCTCATTTTGCCTCCACCACAGACATCTGGGAAGGGAACAATTATAGTTCCCATTTTACAGATGAGAACACCTGAGTCCAGCTCCCCCTGCACCAGCTCGCTGATTTTGAGACTCGTTGACCCATTTGCTCAACATGGATCTGAGTCCTCAGCTTTAGCCACCCACCCAAAACAACAACAACAACAACAACGACGACGACGACAACGACAAACACAAAATTCCCAGGCGTGGGAAACCGTTTTTAGCAGGACCCACTTTGGCCTGGGTGTGCAACCTATTACATAAGCAATATTTGTTTTCAAACGGAACCATTACAACCCGCTGTCTGATCTGCCCGCCAACCACCTTCCTATCGGGCAGGCAGATGCCTGTGCCATCAGTTTCCCCAAAGTGACATAAATATCCGCACCAACGCTTAGGAAAACTGGCCATCTCCGCAGACAAGAATTTTTCTGTTCCTTAAACTGTTTCCCAGCTTGCTCTCAAGCTGGCAAGATGCCTCTGTTCAATCACTTGATAGTCTCACTCTTCTTACAGTAAACTCCGCAAACAAGCAGCAGCACAAGCACCCTCTGTCACTGCGTGGGTTCTAGGCCCATGCAAATGTGAGGGCCTACAGGGCCCCACTTTCTCACAGAAGGTCCTCATGCTTCGGACCTATTTGCTTTCTTGTAATATAACCACTTAAGGCACCAAGATGAGAACAAAAATCGTTTGAAGTATCTATTCCAGAGCTCCTGGTCCTCGCCCCCAGCCACCAAGTTGCCAAATGTGGCTGTCTGCACCGTCTCTTCCTCTGCTTTCTCACTGGTCCCTCTTAAAGGAAACAGTGGTCTTTCTTTCCAGACACCTTGTGAAAAGGATGGATGAAACAAAGCGAGGCTGGGGAGCCGCCTCGGCCCGGGCTGAGTGACAGGATGGTGGGAGCGTCTGGGATGCGGGCCCTGCACACCCGCTCCCGTAGACTTTGATGTTTTGAAGGCCTGTGGACGGCAGCCAGGGAAACTGAGATACACTCACCCAGTAATTGATTATTCAGCTGCATCTCAGAAAGACACTGCCTGGCGGGGGCTGACAGCTATTGTTTCCTCTTGGAGGTGGGAGCCAAGGAAATGTGGGGCAAAGATGTAGCCTTGGGGGGTTGGAGGCAGGAAGCCATCCAGCCCCGGAAGCCCATTGTTCGGGTATTCGCAAGCCTCCTTTCCTCCAGTGCAGTCTGAGATGGGCAGCCGGTGTGCAGCAGAACATGATAAGAAGGGAAAGACCGAGCCGCTGATGCATGGGTGGAGAAGAAGGAAAAAAGAGTGCAGACATTATGGACAAATGGAATTTTTGTGGGCTTAATGAGTTTTCAATTCTGTGTGGGGTGAATAATGTGAATGTACCAGAGTTCAGTGCGTGCGCGAGCTTTTTAAAGATATTAACCCTGACCCACCATGTTTTCATTCCATTACATGTTGACTTACACTTATTTTAAAATCTACTACTGAAAGAGCTTATGAAATATTATACCACTGTTCCCCTCGATGCAATTTTCTTGCAATTTTTTGACAGGTGAACAAATGTCTATGATAATTTTTGAGTAATAACTTCCATTGGGTATTTTTCATGAGCATAATGGGCAAACGTTTCTAGGCTGGAAGAGAAGAGTTGGAGGAGGAGGATTTTAACGTGGTGGGTAGGCGTCTTGCGGGGAGGGGAAAAAATGAGAAGGTAGACATCAGATTTTTCCCAGGAGAACATTCATGCACACCCTTAAAAATATTTGAAAATCACTTCAGTGCTTGGGTTTAATGTGGTTCAAACAATTTCCTAAGTTTTGGAATTCCAAGGGATTGAGCTGTTGATGCTCATTAAAGAGGGGGCCATGTTGACCTAGGAACAACCTCTCATTTACGGACAGGTAAACTGATCCCAGAGTGGCTTGTGGAAGGCAATACAGCTAGTTGATGTGGCAGAACCAAAACTTGGGACTCATTACTGTGATTCCAAACTCAACCCCATTCTTGCCATATTCTTGGATTTGGTGGCTAGAAATACCGGTTTTGGTGTCTGTCCTAATGATCTCTCTGCCAAAGAGTGGAAACTGAGGGTCCTCTGAGTGGCAGTTGGCACGCTACAAGATGTAGTAAGTGTTCAGTAAATGTTATTAGTCTGAGCTAATCACAATGCGAAGCATTTTATATGTATCATCTCCTTTGTTTTTAATTTTTTGTTTTTAGTGTTTTATTAAACATCTCCTTTATTTATCATCTCCTTTATTTTTAATTTTTTATATTTTTAGTATTTTATTAAACATTAAAGAGAGAGAGACAGGCAGATTGTGAGCAGGGAAGGGGCAGAGAGAGAGGGAGACACAGAACCCGAAGCAGGTTCCGGGCTCTGAGCTATCAGCCCAGAGCCCGACGTGGAGCTCGAACTCATGACCTGTGAGATCATGACCTGAGCCGAAGTCAGATGCTTAACCAACTGAGCCACTCCGTCGCCTCTATTTTTAATTTTTTTTAATGTTGATTATCTATTTTTTGAGAGAGAGACAGAGTGGGCGTGGGGGACGGCAGAGAGAGAGGGAGATACAGAATCCAAAGCAGACTTGAAGCTCTGAGCTGTCAGCACAAAGCCTGCCGAGGGGCTCAAACTCATGAACCGTGAGATCATGACCTGAGCTGAAGTCTGACTCAACTGACTGAGCCACCCAGGTGCCCCTTCATCATCTCCTTTAAACCTCATAACAATACTACCAGTTGAGTACTGCAATTACCCCCATTTTCAAGGTGAGAAAGCAGGGGAGAGAGAAGTGCAGTATTTTGCACAAGATCACACAGTTAGCACGTGACTCTGTATTAGTACTCATGACAACTGAATGCGGAACCCATACTCCTAATTGCCAGAATACAAGACTGTCTAACATCATGGTTGTTTGGGTTCTCAAATAATGTGGCCTCCAGCTTCGGTGGAATTTGAGCAGAATTTGACCATTATTCTGTCTCGGTATCTGGCGATAGCATGGATTGCCTCCGTATATAATGAGCTGCACACCGCAGAGTGGAATCAAGAGGGTATAGAATNCTGTGTGGACCTTTATGAGGGCTGAGATTTATACAATATAAAAATGAAAGTACTGTGTCAATGGAGAAATTAAGCCTAAATGAGGCACTTGGGTGGCTCGGTCAGTTAAGCATCTGACTCTTGATTTCAGCTCAGGTCATGATCTCACAGTTTGTGAGTTCGAGCCCCCCTGCTTGGGATTCTCTCTCTCTCTCTCTCTCTCTCTCTCTCTGCTTCTCCCCTGATTGCTCTCTCTTCCTTTCAAAATAAAAATAAATAAACTTAAATATTTTTTTAAAATCTTTTAAAAAATGAAATCAAACCAAACTGTCAACTGGTTATTTTTTTTTTAATCTTTTACAGCAAAACTGCCATACGGCCAATTAGTTATGAGGCAAGGATGCTTATGGGAAAACTGCCTAGGACCATTGTGGCGTCTATCGGTGTCACCAAGGTGTACATGGTCCTGACCGTACTGCTAAGTTGCCTTCACAGGATCTGTGAATTCTGGAGGGAAGGATTTCTGAGAGTGCAGTGATCCTTTGCTCAGCCCAGTGAATCAGGCAGTAAACAGCATTAAAGGAGCAAGACTTCTGGTCTTTGAGTCCTAGCTGATATGACAACATGACCCAGGCTTGCTGGAGGATGATGAAACCATACAAAAGCAACGAATCTTTTCTTGGAAGCTGCTTGCCACACAGAAAACTGGCAGCATGGGGGACACACAGATTATTTGAGCAGGAAAGGACTTGGTTATCAAATAAAAGGCACCTTCATTTTGACAGATGAGAAAACCAGTGAGAGCAAGCAAACTGCTCTATGTCACACAGCAAGTTGGTGGTAAAGTCAGCACTAGAACTTTGACTGGGACACCTCTGAGACCTTCCTGAAGGTTCCTTCCATTCATCCATCCAACAACCTTGTATTAAAGGTCTTCTTTGCTGTCGTATACACAAGATGATGGAGGTTGAAAGATGAAGACTCCCCATTCCCCGTTTCGAGAGCTTATCATGCAGCAGGGAGAGAAACACGTATCCACTAGTTACAGTAATTTGGTAAGAACTGTAATAAAGATATATAGGTTTTACAGAAATAGAAGAAGGTGGTTGACTTTCCAGGAAAGGCATCCTAAAAGGAGTTTATATTTGAACTAAACTTTGTGGCATGAGTAAGAGCGTGTCAGCGAGAGAACGGGTAATCTAAAAAAAATATGGCGCAGATATGTGCGCAGCCCTGGGGAGATGAGACGGAGAGTCTTCACCTCACATGGATGCTAAAAACAGAGGTGGAAAAAGTTTTAAAAAGTAGACACAATGGCCACCTCAGAAAAATATTTGGGATGGGAGACATCTACCAGAGGAATCCATGGAAAGGTGGTCAGTCTGGCACAACTGTCTTGAAACAAACTAAACTATCCGAGGCCCTGTCCATCTAACGTGCCCTCTCTTGTTTCACATCGCTGTGATCTTCTAAGATGGCGGTTGGCATCAGGAAGAAAGTGGAGGAAGACCGGGGAAGCGTAGTATTTTCTCAACCATATTCTTCCCTGGAGGCAGCTATGGTTATGGTCGAAGCCATTATAATTTAGTGACACCGTCATCTGAGAGAGACAAGTGGGGAAGCCAAGACTCATGTCTCAAAAGCCAAGAGGCAAGCTACAGAAGGCAAGTCTCGTGAACCATAGTTGCTGGTTCCATAGGTGTGTGATAGTAGTTACTCTGCCTGACGATCCAACGGTCCCTTTGGCTGGGCCCACCCTTCTATATATAAAAGGCTCATTTCGATGGGGGTCCAAGGATCGCCATGAGTGAAAAATATATTCCGTGTGGTTAGCGTGGTAACAGAATGGATGTCTCGTTGACCACTCTGAGAAGGCGCCTATCCCTCAAGGAACTGACAAAGCTAAACGTTCCCTCCATCAAAGCTGGGGCAGGTGCCAAGAAAGCCAAAATGAGGAGCTTACAGTTCCAGAAGGGGGTCACATGTCTCTTTGAGGAGAGAGTGACTGGATTTTCTTTCTCTTTAGCATGTCTCTGCCTAGACATGCTTCATTTTTTTTTTTCCAAAAGATTTGCTTCAGGTCAGCCAGAGAGAGGAGTTTTGCTTAACTCAAGATTTGGCACAGACAGCTGGAGAGGAATAAAACTGGAAAGATCCAAAATGTGGGGTCTGGAATGACCAGTCAAAGTTCTTCAACTTTTTTGTTTTTCCACATAAAGTCAGTGACTACTCAAAAGGTATTAGGCAGTCCACACGGCCTATAATTATTTGACACGTATACGTAGTTACACAGCTCCCATTTTAAATACATATATGCTGTGATGGTTAACTCTATGTGTCAACTTGGCTGGGCCATGGTGTCTAGATATTTGGTCCAACACTATTCTGGATGTTTCTGTGAAGGTGTTTATTGGATGAGATTGATGATTTATATTGGTGGACTTTTAGTAAAGCACTCCCACAATGTGGGTGGGCCTCGTCCAATCAGTGGAAGGCCTTAATAGAACAAAGACTAACCTCTCCCAGGCAAGAAGGGGTTCTGCCTGCTGGCTGCCTTTGAACTGGAGGTGTGACTCTTCCTGGGTCTTCAGCCAGCTGGTCTACTCTAAATTTTGGATGTACCATGCCTTCACAATTGCATGAGCCAATTCCTTAAAATAAATCTCTCTTTAAAATCAATTGAGCAGCAGATGATAGACTGATAGAGAGACAGACAGACACATATACACACGCACATCCTGGTCCTTCTGTTTCTCTAGAGAACCGAGACTAATACATACACACACATCGTTATACTAAGGAGCTAGTATATATCAGGTGATAAGCAAGATTATTTATATCCATTTAATCCTCGTAAGTACTTTACACCGTAGCTATTATTATCTCCATCTTGCAGATGAGAGAACTGAGGCTCAGAAAGATTAGATAACTTGCGTAAAGTCTCACAGCTTAGAAGAGACAGGGCTGGAACTTGAACTCAAGTCCACATGACTACGAGATTGGACTCCGTTCCGAAGTGATGACAAGTAACTAAGCAAAGCGAAACAAATTAAGTGGCAGAACATGTGAAGGGGAGAAGACCCACAAGTGTGGAATCACCTCCCAATAACCATCACCAGCGAGATCATCTGTAATTGGAAGAGACAGGGCTGCCCTGGCCAAGGGACTGCCCCTGGCAAAGGTAAGCGCAATCCAGATCGCTCTCGCTCTGTGTCTCTGCCCAATCCCCGTACTGCGGTGATGGCTTTGTGCTGTTTCTGGATGTGCCCTGGAAACTCATGGCAGCCCAAAGGGAAGACAATTAGGTTTCCCATTAGCCTTTCTCACAACATCATCACTGACTATTTTTCTCTGTTGAAATATTTTAGAAAATTATCCCAGACAGATTTCTGGAAGGCGCAGGACTTGGACATTTTTTAAATGAAGGACATTCCACTGAGAGCAAGCCTAAATATTGATTCATCCGAGGAAGTCTGTTCTTGGGGTCACCCTGATGGGGACTGGGAGCTGAATCCCAGCTCTGTGATTTTTAATCTGGGGGGACCTGGGTAGGGGGCAGTTGCCCAAGTTTCTCTTCATGTCCCCAATGTCTGGCTTACGTATGGATGGAAGAGGACAATGAGTCAGCCCCCACTTCCTCTTCCTCTCCTCAGCCATACCCTTAACTTCTCCTCAGCACACTGTGCTACCAACGTGACCGGGAAGCCTTCACCCAGCTTTGATTGGGAGCTAATCTTGACAGTCCCTTTCCTTTGAAATAATCAACTCAGAGTGACTGCCCCAGGAGGAAGCCATGGGGCACCTTTGTACCTAGAGACAAAAATTCAAGTATTTCAGCATTGGCATGACCCCCCCCCCATTCTCCATTAGCTTAAGTAATCAACCCAGTGCTGACCAGATGATTGGTCTCTCTTGCTCTCCCTCGTGTGAGCATTTATTTCCAGCATCCTCCAGAGTTCCCACCGATGGGTTTGCATCCCATACACGTCTCCGTGTTCTCCAGCTTTGATTCTGTTTTGTTTTGATTTCCCCCTTCCTATAGTCTTTAAGTAGTCCCTGATGGTGTGCGTGTGTGATTTCATATCACGAGAATGGTGTGGCCATAGCAATGAGGCATTAGGGTGTTTCATAAATCAACCACAGTTTGGAGAAATGATGACAAGTGTGATTTATAGGCTATTTCAGCTCTGATTTCCATATAGCTTTTCTCTGATTCACAATTATTCCTTGGAGGAGTAGAAAGTAAAAGAAAGTACAGTGTGGGTGGTAGGTTCCCTCCCCTGAAACTCACGATAGTCATCATCTCCATATAGGAAAGCAGATATTTATGCTTTCCAATGGATGAATGTTACCCATGGCAACTGGGAAACTGTCAGAGCTGGAAGAAGTGAGTCAACTGAGGTTCATTTTCTCTTGACCTGGGTAAAGCAAGATTAATTTTACATATTGGTCAAGAGAATGAGAAAATTGCCAATAATTCATGGCATAGTAAACCCCTAGCACGTAACTTAACTATTGATCTATAAATTGCATATATAAATGTTGATGGTCAAGTTTTGTCTACATTAAGTGGAAGCAGAAAATGTCATTGATTTTACCAAAAGGCACTTTTTGGTTTTTTTTTTTTTACACACATATTGGCCTAAGCTAGAGTGGACTATATAACTTATCTTCCAAAGTCGGACTTTTTTAAAAGTGAAGAGGGGTGTTTTTTAATCATCCCAGTCAACAGAGCAAACTGGAGCCTGCTCTGAGCCTTGTCACAGGTCATGTGATCATTGTGTCCACTGCCCCATTACCAGCTCCTTAAAGAGCAGGGATCAAGATGTCGTGGTTATCTTTATTAAGAGCATGTTTTATTCCCTGCTATGGACTAAGACTATGTTTGCATTGAATGAATCATGCATTGATGCTGGAAATAAATTCACGCAGGTACCTGCCCTAGGTAAGAACTCAGCAGATTATACTAATAAGCATCTTTTAAGTATAAATATGAATATAATCTACCATGCTTTAGATGGCCAGCATCTTTTGCAGATGCTCAAAATCAGTGAGTTTGGGGGACACTTTAAGATTTTGTATTATTCTTGAGCCTGGGTGCCTCGGTCAGTTAAGCGTCTGACTCTTGGTTTCAGCTTAGGTCATGATCTCACAGTTTGTGTGTTTCAGACCCGCATCAGGCAGTATGGAGCCTGCTTAGGATTCTCTCTCCCTCTCTGCCCCTCCCCTGCTCGCTTGCTCTCTTTCTCCCAAAATAAATAAATAAGCTTAAAAAATATTTTTAAAGATTTTTTAAATTATTTTTTTTCTCAGTATATCTCTTTTCATGTTTTTTCAAATGCAATCTTATGGAGAATCCCAGTATATACAAGAGATAGAAGCAGGTATGTATGGCTTAGAGAAATTCCCCTTAGCATTTACAGTACTCCTAAAGCTTAGCTTCAGCTCCAAATACTTCACTTGAGCAAAACTCAAGCTCTACAAGTCCAGATAAACCCTGATTAAAATGTGAACATATCAACTAAACACGATTTGGAGGAAGAATCCCAACATTTTAGGCAAGTTCAGAAGGGCCTTAAAGGAGAATCGAGAAGAAATATTTGGCATTCATTGGATTTTCAGTTTTCTTTAAAGTTCAATGCATACGACACCACAGGTTGAGTCCCGAGTAAGCCCTTCAGCTGAACTTCAGGAAAACAACAGAACGGAAAACAAAACAAAACAAAACAAAAGACCCCAGCCATGTGCAGCATTTATCTCCCGATTCTTTTAGACCCAAGAAACCATTCAGTGGGAAACAACTTTTCTGAATGAGCTCTATGATTTTTCTTAGACTTGTCCTTCTGTCTGGCCACATCCTTGCATTGTGAAAGCTGGAGCTAAGATGTGGACTCACAGACTCATTCTAGGAGAAGCCTCTTGCCCAAATCTCGCAAAGCTAGAGTTGTCTGCAGTGGGGCAACATCAATATTACAGCAGCACTGCACCCAGGAACTTGCCAGGCCCCGGGCTCCAGGAAGCAGTTGGCCAATGGCTTCTTCTTCTTCTTTTCTTTTCTTTCTTTCTTTCTTTTTTTTTTTTTTTATAATTTTTTAAGTGGTATTTATTTACTTTGAGAGAGACAGAGATAGTGTGAGCCAGGGAGGGGTAGAGAGGGTGAGAGAGAATCCCAAGCAGGCTCCACACCATCAGCGCAGAGCATGACGCGGGGCTTGAACTCAGGAAACCATGAGATCATGACCTGAGCTGAAGCTGAGAGTCAGATGCTTAACTGACTGAGCTGCCCTGGCATCGTGGCCAAAGGCTTCTTATCCATCTCACATACCCCTTTCTGCTTGCATCACTAATGTTACATAACAAATGGCCACAAACTTAGAGACTTAAAGCAACATGCATTTACTATCTCACAGTTGTTATGAATCGAGAATCCAGGCACAGCTTAGCTGGACCTGCTATTATTATAAGGCTTTCGTCAAGGCGCCAACCAGGGCTGAGTGCTCCTCTAAAAAGTTCAGCTGGAGGGTGCCTGGGTGGCTCAGTTGGTTGAGCGTCCAACTTCAGCTCAGGTCATGATCTCACGGTTCATGGGTTCAAGCCCCGTGTCGGGCTCTGTGCTGAGCGCTAGCTCAGAGCCTGGAGCCTGTTTCGGATTCCGTATCTCCTTCTCTCTCTGACCCTCCCTTACTCACACTGTCTCTCTCTCTCCCTCAGAAATAAATAAAAACATTTTTAAAAAATGTTTAATGTGCAGCCAGAGAAGGATGGCTTTCAAGCTCATGTGGCGGTTGACAGAACTTAGTTTTGCAAGATTGTTGGACTGACAGCTTTGGTTCTGATCTGGCTGTTGGCAAGAGATCACCCTCAGGATCTTGCCCTATAGCCTCACGATTAGGGCAATTCACAACGTGGCAGCTTGCTTCATCCGAGCAAAACAACAAGTCCAAGAAAGAAAACGTAAGACCCAAAAATCACAATCTTTTTTTAACAGAACCTGAACTTGGAAGTGAACAAAACCACCTTTGCCATAGCGTGTCGGTTCGAAGCAAGTCACAGGTGCTGCCCACATTCAATAGGAGAGAATTACACAAGAGTGAGAATGTGAGTACCAGGAAGGAGGGATCATTGGGGACCATCTATGAGTCCACCAGCCACAATCAGCTTGCTGTTAGCGATGTACTAGAAGCAGAGGAAAAACCAGACATCAGTGAATTCCCCAACAAGGCCTTCGGCCCTGTATCTCTAAACTACCCTCTAGCCTCTTCATATGCCACTCCTCTTACATAAGCCTTATCTGTCTTCCACCAAGTCTACCAACCCTTAGGCCCTTGGTGCCTGCCCTTCTCACTACCCAGAAAGCTCTTCTCAGCTCTACTCAGTCCCCTTGTTGAAATGTCACCTCTCCTCCAAGGCTTAATCTCAATACCTTTGGAGACTTATTTCTTGAGTTCCTACTATGTGTGTTAGGCATATTATGGGATTCCCCCCACCAAAAAAAAAAAAAAAAAAAAAAAAGGTAAAGAAAACTAGAAGCTTTGACCTCAAGGAATTTTCTATTTAGTGAAAGGGACAAATGAAAAATAAATAGCACTCAGCACAAATAAAAATAACTGTTGCAGTTTGCCATGGAGAAGTAAGGACAGGTTGTAGAAATAGTAAACTGAGAGGTATGACTCGGTTGGGAGAAACCCACCAATTTGCTCATAATTTGAAGCCAAATTCAGCGTGGCATGAGAACCTTTCATAACTGGTACGTTTCCATCCCTCTTTCCTCTCACCATATAATGCAGACAGATGTGGTGTCCACTCTGTGCTTGTCCACAATTCCTTCCATGCGTTGCTCCCTCTGCTGAAAACAGTCCTTCTTGCCATTGAACTTGTACGCATCATCAAGAGTCAAATCAAATGCTACCCATGTCCTTGTCTGCTTGAGCTACTAAAGCAAAACACCAACGTCTGGGTGGCCAACCCAACAAACATTTACTTCTCATAGTTCTAGAGGTTGGAAGTTCAAGGTCAAAGTGGGAGCAGATTTGGTTCTTGGTGAAGGTCTTCTTCCTGGCTTGCAGATGGCCACCTTCTCATTGTGTCCTCACATGGTGGTGAGAGGAAAGCCCCGGCATCTCTTCCTCTTCTTAGAAGGGCACCAATATTATCCTGAGGGGCTCAGCCTCATGACCTCATCTACACCTCATTACCTCCCAAGGCCCGTCTCCTAATACCATCCCATTGGGGTTGGGCTTTGACATACGAAGTTTGGGGAGACCCAGATATTCAGTCTATAACAATTTCTTTTAAGAAGCCTTCCCCTATACGTGCAAACGTATGATATTTGTCCTTCTCTGCCTGACTTATTTCGCTAAGCATAACACCCTCAAGGTCCATCCATGTTGCTACACATGGCCAGGTTTCATTCTTTCTCATTGCCATGTAGTANAGACACATGCACTATGCTCCTGGAACCTTTTTTGCTTAACTTGGATAGCATGCACAGCATGTATTATCATTGGGAACGAAACTCTCTTTTTAAGTCATGAGCACCTTGGTGGTGGGCTCTGTGTCATCAGTGCCATCTCCTCAGTGGGTACGGGGCAAGGTGGTCACCCAGCTGTGGTCAGTGAACACCTGGGAATAGCATAGAAGGGAGCAGGGAGGCTCTTGTCTAATACTCAGGCTATTCCTCACTTACCTCAATCTTTGCTTTTGGCTCATGTGAACACCAACTCAACTTTGGGCTGCCCGAATCTCAGTGGGAATGTTTGCAGTACCGGGACAACCCATCGTTGGTAAGAAGTTCCAACATGCCGCCCAGAAATTAGAAACCCAAACACCCCCGACTCTTCACAGTGTTTAGTATGTTATGGTTTTTGGACCACAGTCTGAATTGGATACATCTGTCTTCAAAAGAACTTAAATTCCAACATGAACGTCGGGAAGGAAAATCGTGTCCTCACATTTAGAAGGCGGGTTCCCAAAGTGTGAATTTTTCTGTCTGGTTAGGATTGCTTCCTTAAGGTTGGGACACCCAGGCTGATGCTTTTTAACTCCATCATCGGTGTTCTTAACGGGACTGCTTCATTGCCAAGGTTCTCTGTGATCTTTAAAGTGCAAGCTTACATTATGATCACTTTTATATGTAACGTCCAATATATTTCCATGTAGGGCAGATATGCCTTTCCTAAAACTTGACAATAAAATTTAATATGTTTTAGAAAGACTCTCTATATGATTATTTCTGTGCTTTTAATCTAGCCTCTAGTATTGATAGTGATAATACAAATAGGGACATTGATAATTACCATGTTGAGCATTGACCATGTGCCGAGGACTCTAGCCCGTGCTTTCTGTGCAGAGGTTGCGGGGCCTTTTTGCAATTTTACTCGCCAAAACCATCTGAGGTTGAAATACTTTGCAAATGACAAAATCAGCCTCAAAGAAGTGCCTCTCCGCGTACAGAGAAGATGTAGATGCTAGGGAGATCCAGGAAGAGGCTCCCATAGCTTACTGGTTCTGCCCCATTCTGTCTCCTGACACATAATCCTTGGGGACAAAGTCTTTTGCTTCCAATGAGAAATGAAATAAGCACAACTGAGGCTGTAGAATCAGTGCCTCACAATCATACTAAGATACAGGTGACCGAGAATTATGTCTTTGAGGAGAGACTGCAACAGAAAGAGGTGGGAGGAAGGACAGGCTGTGGAAGGGACATTGAATGAGGACCCTGGATGATTGAAGAGGAAAATAGAAATCATCTCTTCCCCCATGAGCAAATGACCCAGATAATTAAGGTTTGTCACACCGAAGTTAAGGGTGGAGGGGCAATTGTGACATTGTCCTATGCTCTGGTCCTGTTATTTATTCCTTCCCTCCTTCACCAAGAATGGTTGCATCTGACCATTGTATAGGGTTAGATAAAATGCCTTCAACAAATACCCCACAACACCTCATAGGGAAGTTTTAAAGAAATGCTTCTATAATTCACCAACAACCCATTCTATTTCTACACATGGGTTTAAAAATCTGTTCAATAGGGGCACCTGGGTGGTTCAGTCAGTCAAGCGTCTCACTTCGGCTCAGCTCATGAGCTCACAGCTCATGAGCTCAAGCCCCTTGTAGGGCTGTGTGCTGACAGCCCAGAGCTTGGAGCCTGCTTCGGATTCTGTGTCTCCCTCTCTCTCTGCCGCTCCTGCCCCTCACACTCTGTCTCCATCTCTCAAAAATAAATAAACATTCTTTAAAAATCTGTTCAATAAAGAGAGAACTCGTAAATAGTTGTTTCACAATTTTGCAGGGCCTCAGGGTAAACCTCTGTAGGCCTCTCCATCCCTCACACCCCTTCTTTTTAGGTAACTGAGGCCACATGAGCCTGCCCCAGGCTCTTGGACCACTCTGTCACTGTTAAAAGAATTTAAAGAGGCTTTGGTTCAATACATGATGATCTGACTCTACTCGAAGACACAGCTCAGAAAGCGAGGTTTCTGTGCTGTCCTCTGCCAGCACCCACTGCCCCGCGCTGTTCTGATACAGGCAGGACCCCCATCTCCAGGACTCTGGCTGTGCACTTTGTATTTTCCATTCCCCATTTCTGCAGTCAGTCTACCTGCTCATCCCGCCTCCAGAGGCCCAGTGCCTGCTGGCATTTCTTGGTGTTGCCTCTTCTTGTGAGAACACATGGTGATGTGAGATCTATCATCACGTCCCGTTTTCATTATATATACGTTTAAGTATATATATATATTTATATTTATATATAATTCAAGAAGTACTCTGGGCTCAGAACTGCTTTGCATGTTTTCCTTTCAACAAAAAATTAAACGTTCTTCTTCTTTTTTGTAAAAGCAGGCTTCATGCCCAGTACAGAGCCCAGTGTGGGGCTTCAACTCATGACCCTAAGATCAAGACCAAGAGTTGGACGCCTAACTGACCTAAATTTTCTTCTTGAAGGGGTAATGAAAAGCTTTGAGCTAAATAAAGGGTTCTGAATGAGACTTTGAACACTAAAATCTTAATGGCCAGTGAATATTTGTTAGTACGGATCTGAAACCCACAGAACAAATATTCCACATGTGTCAGAATAGTGAATGCCATGAGTGCCAGGGTTTTTTATAGAAGATGGAAACTAATTAATGCCCATAAAACTTTGGACCATATAGATTCTCTTCATCAGGAAAGAAACTAAACAACAACACCCAGAATCTACAGATATTCATTCTCATTGCACAGTTTCAATCAGTAACATTTAGGTCATTGAAATAAAATGCCCAATATAGAGACAGATAGAGAGATTATGGATGGATGAATTAATGGTGGGTGGATGGATGGATGGATGCATGGATAGATGGATGAATGGATAGATGAATGGATGGATGAATGGGTGGATGGGTGGATAGATGGGTGGATGGATGGGTTGATGGATGGATGGATTAATGGACGGATGAATGAATGGTGGATGGGTGGGTTGATGGGTGGATGGGTGGGTGGATGGATGGATGGATGGATGGGCTGATGGATGGTTGGATGGGCTGATGGATAGATGGATAGTTAAGTAATGATTAGTTTTATTTGAACTGACGTTTTCCTTCTCCATTACTACCGGTACCTGAAGTCATCTTAAAAAGGGATCTGACATGACACACCAGCTAAATGCCAGAAGAGAGATTTCAATATGAGGAGCTGTGTCATTCTCTCCATGTGCAGTCACCAACCAGTAGGGTAATATGGAAACTGGGAGAAAGCTTCTATTCCCATGGGACAGGTGTGCTCCTCACTAGGATGTGTTGTGGAATCAGGACCCTGGTCCTCAGTAGCCCTCTTACTCCTCTGGACTATGGACCCTTCAAGGAGTCAAGGGTCTACTTTGTTTTCTTTGCCTAAGAAATCAAGAGCAATAGAAACTCATAGAGTAGAAGTGAGGCCATGAGGAGGAATTCAGCTACCTATGTCCTGAGAGCTGAGCATGGAGGAGTATGTCTGACTGCCTCCTGCCCGCCCCACCCACCCCTCCAGAGGCTAGCCAAGGCCCATTTGGAGTGAAGAGAGACAGAGTCACTGGGAAGGGAGGAGGAGGGGGTGCCGACAGTGAGTTATAGCCTGCCTACGCACTCAAAGCAGCAGCTAAGGAAAAGAATCTGAGAGGCAGGCCTCGGGGAGGTGACAGCGATACAGAAAGTAGGCCGGGGAGGGCAGGGTGGGAATGTGGAGGGTGTTTCCCATTAGATTGATAGTGGTGAAATGGAAAACACAAAGGGATCCACACGAGTCATGGGATATGAGCTCCATATAAAAGTTAAAAAAAAAAATTGCCTTCCTTCAGGTTGAGAAGTTGGCCTGCTCACGAGCCTCCCACTACGATGATACATGAGCTTTCTTTGTAAGGAACCCAGAGGGAAGCCTGGGGCAGGCAAGCTCCTGTTTGTGCAACTTGGCTCAGAATATGTCACTTGTGCTCAGGCCAGCCTCCGCTCCGGGACCCTTCTTGCAGATGCGAGCAGTCCCGCGCCAGTTCACTTTATATATCAAGGCAGGATTCTTTAAGCACCTATCATGCATCAAACTTTCTCACCCTTTAAGGTAGGCATTCTTATCCCCATTTCCCAGGTGGGAAGATGAAGGCTCAAGGACGAGTCACTTGCTCAAGGTTTCATAAAGAATCAGAAACACATCAAGATTTTAATTCCAGCAAACCCAGCCATACCAGGTTCCAGAGACTCTGTTCTTTCTGTCATAGTCTCTCCCTAAATTAAAGGCAGGAGGGGACTGAGAGCAAGGGAGGAGAGCAGAGAGGCAAAGGGGTAGTTTCTAAATGACCACTCTTGCTGCATAATTTTAACGCAAAATGGCAACAGGTAGTACTATTAGAAGACAGTTTGGCACGAGTCAGTCCTACACATTCCTACACATCTTGTGAGCAGAGACATTGACTACTTTTGTTACATACCATCTTTTTAAAGCATTTGTTTTTGAGAGAGTGAGAGAGTGCGCATGTGCATGAGCAGGGGAGGAGCAGAGAGAGGGGCCGGGGGACAAAGGATCCGAAGCAGGCTCTGTGCTGACAGCATGGGGCCCAACGCAGGGCTCGAACTCATGAACCATGAGATCGTGGCCTGAGCCAAAGTCGGACGCTTAACCATCAGAGCCGCCCAGGTGCCCCTATGTACCACCTTTTTTAAGGCTGTGTCACAAACAGCCTTGGGAAACACAGGTTGTATCTTCCTCTGGAGCAGTGGGCAGGCCTGCTCACCGTCCAGCACAAAGATTCAGGTTCCCTAAGCTTACGGTTCCTCTTCTGTGACTACCCTACAACTTGTGACGTGGCACCTGACCCTCTTCGCATTGCCCTGTGGGAGCCAGAGGACAGGAAGCTGTCATGAACGTGAAGCTTTCCACTGGCTTCTGCACCAGGAGTAACAAAGTTCTTTACTGCTGACCCACGAGTCTCAGGTCTCCAGCCAATATCTAGGCATCCTTGGCAGAAAGTAGGGTAGTGTCTCAGCCCCCACAACACTGGACGCTTCCTGGGGAAGCAGGGAATGGACGGAGAAATCCAGATGTATATACTCCTGTCTACTATCCCCGAAACAAGGTGCAGAGGCCCTCGTGTGGCACAGTAGACAGCGTTCAGATACCCTGGGCGTCCTCAGGCAGTGCAGCCTAGGAAGTGTCTTGGATACGAACAAGCCACCGCACCAGGCGCCAGTTCCCGAATGAACACCATCTGTCTACCACACAACGGGGACGCCTGACGAAGTCCTGAAGAACGGCCCGCACTCCTGAGAGCTTGATGCACATCATTTCATTGCATCTTGGCAATAACCTGACACGCTGGGAATTACAGCTCTCAGAGAGGTATCTACGTCCCACAGATCACAAGCGGGTGCCCAAATCTAGCTGCTTCCGTGCCAGCCATTAGCATCCTAGAAGGTTTTCTCTCCCACCAGTGAATGCATCGCTATCCCTGAAATGTAGTGTTTTTCAATGCCTTCAAAAAATTCTTCAGACAAAGAACTATGTGGTAGTAATAGGAGGCAATTGCCATTCGGGGTGGGGAAAAAAAAAAACCCCACCTCTGTTTAGTTAATGAGGAACACTTGTTCAAGCAAAGACGCTCTCTGGGGCAAATGAAAGTATTTTTTTTTTTTTCTCTTAATTATCTGAAGTCCACGTTAGGGTAATCCAAACCTCCCCACAGAGAGGATGCAGTCTGCATAACCCCATTCCATGTTTTCCCCCTTTGCCCAACTCCAGGACGTATGAGGACCTGGGAGTGACCCTTGAGAAGCAGAAGACTGATGCCCATAAGCGCGGACAGTGAGAGTGCCTTTTGCTGGGCCAGGAGATGGACCCGACCCCTCAGCTCGTGCCACAGTCAGCAGGGAGGCCAAGGTGCAAAGATGGGCCTGCCCACGGCTTAGGGGACTTCCAGGACAGCTGGCTGACCACCCTCAAGGTGGCCTGCCTTCCCACCAAGCCCACTGTGGAGAGGCGGCACTGCGCAGCCCTTCTGGAAGAAGGAGGCAGCATACAGGCACTGTGGTTGAAAAGGTGGACCCCGGGTGTGCCTGTCCCCAGCTGAGGGACGCAGGAGAAGCCCCTCACCACCGCAGAGATGCTCATTTCACAAGCAGGGGCTCGCAGCTTCGACAGGCTGTGATCGGCTGGGATAATCATGGCAAATAACTGGTTTCTGTCTTGGTTTTATATGCTGCCCTGACAAATGACAACAAAGTGTGAGGCTTAAAACAGCAGACACTGGTTCTTTCCCAGTTCTAGGAGGCCGGAAGTCCAAACTTAAGTCACTGGCAGTCACTATGCTCTCTCTCCCAGCTTCTCTCTCCCAAGGAATGCAAACCTGGCCGTTCCTTGACCCGCAGCTACCGACCCCCTATCCCTGATTCCATCACCACAAGGTTGTCTTCTGTGCCTGTGTCTTCCCTTGACCTTCTGCTCCCTGTGTCCTTTCTCTTCTTCTCACGTTTATTTATTTTTGAGACAGAGAGCGAGAGAGACAGAATACAAGCAAGAGAGGAGCAGAGAGAGAGAGGGAGACACAGAATCTGAGGCGGGCTCCAGGCTCCGAGCTCTCAGTACAGAGCCCGACGCCAGGCTCGAACCCCCAACCGTGAGATCATGACCCGAGCCGAAATCAGATGCTTAACCATCTGAGCCACCCAGGCACCCCTTCCCTCATCTTAATTTACACCCTAATTGTACCTGCAAAGACTCTATTTCCAAGTACGGTTACGTTTGCAGGTACCGAGGGTTAGAGCTTGCTTGGATATCTTGTGGGGACACAGTTCAGTTCACAACAGTTATTAACGGTAAAGTGGCCATTTGTGAGCAATCCAGTTATCCTGCATCTTATATCCAGTAGAACAAAATTAGACAAAGGTCATCTTCATGCATTTGTACTCTCTTCTTGTCCGCTACACCATAGGCATGCCCGCCTATTCACCTCCTTAGGGACATTCAGCCTTTGTAGGTTATATATATTTTTTTGTTCGATGACCATCGCCGCCCACTCGCTGGCACATAAAGAGTACGTGGGGAGGAGTTTTCGTCTATTTTCCTCACCTCGCATACACCAGCGCAGTACCTGGAATGTAGTCGAAACTTAATAAATACCCACTGAATAAGTGACTATATGAAGGAAATGAGTCAGAGCGTGGGGAGCACCCTCACAGCCAGCACTGGGGATGAGCCCTCCCGCCAGCAGGCCCCTGCTCATGCGTGCCGTTTCTTGCGCATTGTGCGTCAGTATTTGGTCCTGGTTAAGAGAATGGGCTTGAGAGTCAGACCTCTTTCCCCACAGCTCCTGTGTGAACCCTCAGCACGTCACTTAGCCTCTTTGAGACTCTGTATAATGCACACGTGTGGTCTGGCTTCACCAGATTGTCGTGTGAATTATCCCTCTAGCGAACATTTATTGAATATTTTGTCGGGTGCCACAGTAAAATCAGGTAAGGCATACAAAGCGCTTGGCACATTGGAGGTGGCGTTTTGCTCAACTGAACACCTTACATACAAAGACTGAGCAGATGAGGAGATCCGCCAGGTACAGTGTGAAGGTGAGCAGAGAGACCAAATGTCTTCAGCACCCTTCGTCACGAGGCTGAAGGTGTGCCACTGTGCTGCTGTGGGACCACAGAAGTCTCCCCTCAGCAGCTGGAGGAGGCTGAGAGTGGTGAGGGAGACAAAGAACGCAAGGGAATATTACCCAAGGAAAGCATTATCTGTCAGCATTCTACTGGAAGGCAGTGGGGGTAAGAGTGTTGGCACGATTAATTCCAGAGAGATCAATCCTATCAGGCAAAGGTCAGTGCAAGGACACGTGGAACAGCAGAGACTTCAGAATCAACACTGGGTACAAATCCAATTTCTCCTACTTAACTGCAGAGGATGGGGGCACCTGGGTGGCTCAGTCGGTTAAGCATCCAGCTTCAGCTCAGGTCGTGATCTCACGGTCCATGAGTTTGAGCCCTGGGGTCGGCTCTGTGCTGACAGCTCAGAGCCTAGGGCTTGCTTCGGATTCTGTGTGTCCCTCTATCTCTGCCCCTCTCCCACTCATACTCTCTCTCTCTCAAAAATAAACAAACATTAAAAAATAAAAATAAAATAAATGCAGAGGATGGAGCAAATAACCATATTCTAAGTGCAGCTTCATGGGGGCGGTGATATGGAACACCTACTATGTGTCATATCTACAAAACACCTACTATGTGCCAGATCTACTGAACACCCACTATGTGCTGTATCTACCACGCTGAACACTCTCTCACATTATTTTACATAATCATCACATCAACTCTTTGTGAGTCGGGCATCAACATCCCCGTTGTGCAGATGCGGAAAATGAATCCTGGGACAGGAGTTAAGTTTCCCAAGGACAACCAGCCGCCGAGTTGAGCATTCCTTGCCTGTGTTCCTTCTGCTCCTGACACTCCATACCCCTCCCATATCCAGGATTCCTGGGTGTGGAATTTTTGAACCTTACACAGGCCAAAGTTCTAATTGGGCTTTCCGTGTGTGAATGTCTCCTTGGCCATTTTTATTTCATCACTTTGTAGGGCAGAGTCATTTGAGTTTACTGGCACAGAGGACTTTCTGAACTGACCCCGCCTTCTGATGGGACTCCGTTCCGTAAAAACAGCATTAATGACATATCATTTTATTAAGGAAAGGAGGGAAACCTTGACACAGGGAAACTAGACCAGGGTGTCTCAAGCTCAGCACCACTGATGTTTGGGGCCAGAGAATTCTTTCTGGTGGAAGCTGTCCTGTGAATTGCAGGATATTTAGCGGCATCCCCCCGCCTCTGCCCACATACCAGCAGCACCTCCTCCCCCAGTTTGTGACAATGAAAAATGTCTGCAGATATTGCCACAGGTCCCCGGGGAGGGGGCTGGTAAAAATCACCCGATTGTGAAACAGCAAACGAGACGAATATGGGTTCAGATGCTTAGTCTACAACTTTTGTGGCTTTGGGAAAGTTACACATTCTCCTGGAGACTCTGCTTTCTCACGTATAGAAAGGAGACATTCATTCCTATCTCGTAGGCTCTGTGTCAGAGTTGACGAGCTCATGCACAAAACGTACGCTGCACGTGGGCCCTCAGTAGATGCACAGGGAAGGCTTATAAAAATAAGTACTTATTTGTGCAAGACTCTTGATTAGCTTTCATCATGCCCCCATCTGAGAATCCTGTTTGCTCTATCTCAGGCGAGATACGCTCTTTCAAAGCGCTGCTGCCCATCCCATGCAACTTGCTTTAATATTTATGATAATATCCCTCAAGTACGTTGTGCTCATGATCTCTTCACCGTTTTTACAACCACGGTATCGAGGTACGACTGACGTACAAAAAGCTGTACGTATTTAATGCAGACGATGTGATGAGTTTGGAGATGAGTGTAGACTCGTGAAACTGTCACCCATATCTATGCCATAAACATGCCCATCACCCCCTAAAATTTCCTTTTGATCCTTACGGCCGTCCTACAAGGAAGCTCGAGCCACCACCAATTTTAAAAAACAAGGAATCAGATTTAGAGACACTGAGGAACTTGCCCAGGATCACAGAGTTAGAAAGTAGCGTTCTGACTCTCACTCTACATCCCAACACCCTTCCTGGTATCTTATCTCCCTTCTGCACACATCCAACAGGCACTTCCTGAGTCCTGTGTTGAGGACGGGGTCTCTTTCGTGAAGAGTTTGCAAGGAAAAATAAGTGAGTGTCTTAAGTGGCATAACTACATTTTATGTCGGGGGAAGAACAAAGGGTTATGAGAGTGCCCAGAGCAGGCGTGTTTATCTCATCTGGAAAGTTCTAGAAAGCTTGCTAACAGAAAAGGTACAAAGAGAGTTATGAAGAACAAGTTGGAGATAAAGCGAGCATGGGTGCAGTCTCCTAGAGTCGATAAGAACGTGATGGACATAGTTCAAAACAGATGCAGCTTGGAGGGCAAGAGGCGGAGAAGGAAAGGATGCGAGAGGAGGTAGGCGGGGGCCAGGCGACTGAGGCGTGTGCCCGGTTGTGGCATTCAGAGCTCTTCCTTTGGGTCAGGAGGCTTCCTGGGTGTTTCAAGTCTCTCCGATATCCTACTTCTCACATCAGTCCCCTAAAATCTCTCTCCAGCGGTTCAGCAGGATATAAAATATCGCATTTCCTTGTGAAGGCTGCATCTGTGAGGTGGACATGCCACACCCGGGCAAGGGGAAGGGCTGCGGTGGTTCAGTGAATTCGTGTGTTACCCTGTCTTTCAGCTAAAACACTGGAAGAAGAAAAATGAACAAGACTGTTGCATTTTATTTTTTATTGTATTGTATTGTATTGTATTTTAATTATTTAGAGAGTGAAGGTAGGAAGAGACAGAGAGAGAAAGGGAGAGAGAGAATCTTAAGCAGGTCCCGACGCGGGGCCTGATCTCTCCATCTCGAGAGCGTGACGTGAGCCGAAACCGAGAGCTGGACACCAGCTGGGCCACCCAGGTGCCCCCTGACTGCTACACCGCGGCACGCCGCGCGCCAGGAGGCTCCTTCCGGCAGCCCGCTTAGAAACAGGCACCTCCAGCCCTTACACGTTTTCCATCATGACTGGCAGCCCCTTTTTAAACTTTCAAATAAGATACATCAACAACATTTCAGACTTGAACTATCCAATCTGGCTGCCGTACAATGTGCATCTATATAAAATGGATGCCTGCGCTGAAGGCACGCCTTGGGGAGTCTACCTCCTGCCCCAGACCTTGAACGTGGTGGGTGCCCAGCGGATGGCGGGGGACAGGAAGAGGAACTGTGATTCCTAGGGTAGCATAAAAATGTCTAGCCCGCCCTTACTTTTCACAGCTCCCATCGCCACTGGTAAGTATGTGCGGTATCCAAAATATCCGGGGAACAGTTATCCCCATAATATATTATGTCATGTTTGTTCTCACTATGAAAGAGCAGGACGGGCTGGGAAGAGACTGCGCTAGGGAAGGAGACAGTGACGGATCTGGAAGCTGGAGACAGCTCCACAAGATAAACTCGCGTGCTCACACACACGCACATGCGCGCGCACACACTGAAGTCACGCATTATTCAAGTGTAAGGTTTTAAAGTCATGACCTAAATAACAAGTCATATGTGATATAAAATTACCTTTGAAAAACTCCCTAAAAAAGGGAAGAAAGGAGAAAGGTGTGAGAGAAGTAATGTTTTGATATCAGGAAAGCCTAGGGCTTAGGGTTGATACGTCGCTGACTATTAGGGACAAGGGTACAGGGATGAAAGTGATGGGGAGGCTGGGGAAGGTCAGAGGGTTCTTCTAGATTCTTCTATGCTTCCCAACCAAGCTTTGGGGGAGGAGATGGGTTATTGGAGTTTCCACTGATGAACACATACAACAAAGTGTATGTAACCCTGTCTAATAATAATAATGATAATAATAATAATAAAGGCCTAGAGCTTTCTCCACTTAAAAACCAAAGATAGTCAAGAAATCATTCCTTCTGTTATTATGTAGACTAGGCTTTGAAAGGAGCCTGTGTTTGGCTGACTCTGGAAGCTCTAAAATCTGTCTGATCCCCTTCCCTCCCTTAGCCTCAGGAAACACACACAGGAAGTTCTACATTTAATTTTAGGGGTTCACGGTTCCCTCTAAGACAACCCATGGACCTCCCTCTAGAGAGAAAAAAGTTTGCTAAGTTAATTATGCACGGAAATTGCTCTTTGAAATAAATAAAACACCTGCCTCTAAACTTCTTCTAAATGGTTTTGTTTCTTATGGATAAGTCCCCATGTTGATAAAGTCACCAAGAAGGCTTATTGAATGATGCCAAGGGGTCCCCTCCGGGGTTGTCACTCTTCATGAGGGTGTCAGAATGAGTAAGTCCATGGGCGAAGTTTCAGGGAAGCTGAGAGGTTATGCTGGCTTCTCTCTGCGTGATTCTCCCCACCTCAAGTCTCAGTAAAGTAAAGTGTTGGGCCATATCACCTCTGAAGCTCCTTCCAGGACACGAGTGAGTGAACACTTCCATCCCAGCCCCTCCAGACTTTCCGGCAAGCTTTCCCTGCAGAGAAGTCAAGAGTCCAACGTTGCTTTGTCTGCGAACAGAAGAGCAAGATCTTTCTGCAGACAAAGCAAGAATGAAGAGAGGCTGTGTTTCGATGGAGAATGGAAAACAAACCGGTTGTCTCATTATCTCTTCAGCCTCTGCTTTGGGAATGAAAAGCTATTCTGAAAGCTTAAAAAATCCCTGAGAAGTATCAACAGTGGCAGAAAAGTAACCGCAACGAACTGCAGAGATTTCTCACAAAGCGCCCACAGAGAAGGCAGGAGAACCTCGTGGCCCCTCCGTCGACTTCACCACCGATTCTATTGACTATTACTTTCCTTGTAAGATGAAAACCGGCCAAAACTGTGGAGGAAGGGAGGAGGGAAAGGCGAATCATCATTTGTTGGTAATTACGACAGGCCGGGAACTGTGCTTAGGTCATTCCATTTCTCATAGGAATTTATTTGAATGAATGATGAGGACACAGAGACTCAGTGGCGGTCAGAAATGAGCATAAAATGAGCCAGAGCACATCAGGACAGAGATGTCAGCCCAGTTCTCTCTATTGCCAAACCCCACATGTCTTTTAATAAAGCCGTGTTGCCTCCAGGAGAGTCTGGGGTGTGAGCTCCACAAAGATCCTTCTGAACCAGAAGGCAAAGGTGACCTAATGTCTAACCCATGACTCAGATCCGTAAATGTCCAACACTACCCAAAGGGCCACCGATGATGACGACAAGCACTGTAACAAAGGACAGCACTAAAGGCTGCATTTTGGGAGGCACAGGCTGTGTCCCTTAATGACAAAGCACCTTCATAGTGAAGACGAGGACTCCGGACCAGCCTTTTCCACTAACCAGCTATGGATCTTGATCAGCCACCTAACAGATCCAGACTCCTGTTCCTTTGCCTTGAAAACAACAGATGGTGGTTGGGGGAGGGGGCTCCTGGGTGGCTCAGTCGGTGAAGCGTCTGACTTCGGCTCAGGTCATGATCTCATGGCTGGTGAATCTGAGCCCCACACGGGGCTCTGTGCTCACAGCTCAGAGCCTGGAACCTGCTTCAGGTTCTGTATCTCCCTCTGTCTCTCTCTCTCTGCCCCTCTCCCATTGTGCGCTCGCTCTCTCTCTCTCTCTCTCTCTCAGAAATAAATAAAAATTAAAATAAACAAAACAAACCCCAGATGGATGGTACTTCTAGACCCCTTCCTCCTTGAGCCTCTGTGATAATCAAACAGAATATACGTAAAGACACCTTTGCAAGAACAAAGTAGCAGCCTTACGAATGCACCGTTTGGGAATTGTTCACATATATTCTATATCTTTAGTTTCAGCCACCAGTTCAGGTAACTGGGGCCCAAAGCAACTAACCAGGTAAGTTACCTAACCTATCCGTAATTCACTCCAGGTTGCCTGCATTACCGTACCCACTGAGGAACATAAAATAAAAACAGATACAGGTACTTTTCCATCAGAATAGCCATATGGGCCCTGACTAGCTAAAGCCCTAGGCATGAGTTTACGTTTCACCCAGGAGACTGAACCTTCTCCATATATTTCAGTGGGAACCTCTTTGAGCCGAGTCCATTTCTCTCTTTAGTGCCTGGTTGCCAAACATCAAACCGTAGTAAGAATTTAAAGTTGGGAGTTCCCTGTCACGGCGCTAACAAGTGGTGTTATTATTCAGACTGGGGTCTGCTTGACTTAAAAGGTGATGCTCTTTCCATAAAAGCTACCCTGCCTCCTATAGTAACAAAGCCTACACATGAGAAATAAAGCTTGAAATTCCACTTGTCTGATTAATACAGAGTGCCTATCTGGAGATTTATGTTTGTTTTTCTACTAAATAAATGGTTACATTTCCCCAGCCAAGAATACATTGAGCTAATTAATAACAGCTTCCTTTCAAAGTCTGCTACATAGAAAAAATTCTATCCCCAGGGACCAATCCCTCAAAAGGCCACGGACAGACTATCTCCCTCATTAAGAGACCCCTGAGAGCAGCCACGCAATGACATGCTATTGGCCATTCACACCTTAGCAAAGATTAGCACCGGTGAATTGTCAAGCAGAAAATAATGTGGAATGAACGGCGGGGNGGAGGAGGAGAGGGAGGAAGGCAGGCAGGAGTAAGAAAGAAAGAAGTGTTGAGAGCCTGTTTTCCAAGGTCTTGCTACATTGTTTCTTTTACCAAGGTACGGTATTAAGTTCTTGTGTTCGCTATTTGCTAGGTATTCAAATATTTTAGGTCAACCTTATGAGCTGTAATTTACATACAATAAAATGCGGCGTTTGAGGAGTTTATCCATCAAACGCTGCATTTTATCCACGTAGGAAGGCATCACTTTAACCATGATAGAACATTTCCATTGCCCTAAAATCTTCCCTCTTTTCTGTTTACAGTCAACTCGTGACCCCGGATTCTGGCCATCGCTTATTTGATTTCTCTCTGTAAATTTGCCTTTTCTGGGCATGTCACATACATGAAACTATGCAGTATGTAGCCATTTGCAGGAAGTTTTAGTTCGCTTAGCCTACTGTTTTTGAGCTTCACTTCTGTTGTAGAGTGTCTCAGTATTTCCTTCCTTCCTGGTTTCTCTGCGCAGTATTCCATTATATGCATATTCCACCTGCTCTTTACCCATTCCTCTCCTGATGAACTGTTTCCAGTTTCTAGCTATTATTCACAAAGCTTCTACGAATGGTTGTGTACAAGTCTTTGTGTGAATCTAGGCTTATATCTCTCTCGGGTAAATAAGAACAGACTGCCGGACCGGACAGGAAGTGCATGTTCAACTTTTCAAGAAACTGTTAAAGGTGTTCTCCAAAGTGGCTACACTACCTTACCCTCCCATGAGCAATGTATGGAAATTCCAGTGACTTCACATCTTTGCCAACATCTGTTGTCGTCAGTCTTTTTAATCCCAGATACTCAGTGGGAATTGATGTCCCTCATCATTTATTTTTTTAAAAAAATTTGTAATGCTTTATTTATTTCTGAGAGAGAAAGAGAGAGACAGCGTGAGCAGGGGAGGGTCAGAGAGAAAGGGAGATACAGAATCTGAAGGAGGCTCCAGGCTCCAGGCTCTGAGCTAACCGTCAGCACAGAGTCTGACACGGGGCTCGAACCCGCGAACCATGGGATCATGACCTGAGCCAAAATCAGACGCTTAACCGAGTGTGCCACCCAGGTGCCCCCTCATCATTTCTTTAATCAGTGGGTAGGTAGCTATGTCTCATTTTGGTTTCTTATTTGCATATTCCTGATGATTGGTGATGCTGAGTATCTACCCATATTTACTGTTCACATGTCTTCTTTCATGAAGTGTCAGTTCAAATACTTCACCCATTTTTTTATTAGTGTATTCATCTTATTATTGAGCTAAGAGTTCCTGAATATTCTAAATATTTAGGTCACCGGATTTTTGTCACGTATCTGTACTACATTTTCTTCAAGTCTGCAGCTTATTGTTTTCTTCTTACTTGAATGATGCCTTTCAGAGAGCAAATATTTTTAATTAAAGATTGGTTGAACTTTTAAAAAATTTATGGTTTATGATTTTTATTCACTATTTAATAAAACTTTGTTTGCCACAGGTCACAGAGATTTTCTTCTAGGTATTATCTCCCAGCTTTGGGTTTTGCAGTTAAGTGTACGCTTCGGATTAATTTTTCTATTTGGTGGGAGGTAAGGGTCAAGGTCTTTTTGTCCCCATTTGGATATGCAACAAACGACGTCTCCTCATCCTTTCTTCACAAAGTTATCTTCTAGGCGTGCCTGGGTGGCTCAGTCGGTTAAGCGTCCAACTTTGGCTCAGGTCATGATTTCACAACTCATGAGTTCGAGCCCTGCTTCAGGCTCTGTCCAGAGCCTGGACCCTGCTTCGGATTCTGTGTCTCCCTTGCTCTCTGCCCTTCCCATGCTCTCTCTCTCTCTCTAAAAAAAAGAAACATTTAGAAAATAAATAAAAAGTTATCTTTTTTCCCATTGAATTACCCTAGTATCTTGATTGCACGGATCTATTTCTTTAGTACTATATTTGATTGATCTATGTTTATCCTTATGCTAATACCACATTATCTTGATCACTAGCTTTTTAGTAGTTCCCAAAATAATGTAAGCCATTCAACTTTGTTCTTTTTCTTTTTTTCCTTCCAAAATTGCTTTGGCTATTATGGGTACTTTATAATTATTTCCGTGCTATAAAGTGATAACGTTGGCTTGTCAATTTCTCAAAAACAAAAACCGAACAAGGCTGATGAGATTTTAAATTTGCATTGCATTGAACCTATAGATCAGTTTGAGAGATATAAATTAGAGACATCCTAAAATATGGACATTTCTAATTCTGAACCCATTTTATCTTTCCTTTTATACATATAGATTATATTCAACTTAGATTTAGGTCTTAAAGGTATCGAAGTGATCAGTGAACCCAAAGACTTCACTTTTTATGTAATAAACCATGAATTTTATTTTTTGAGTAGGCTTCACACCAATGCAGAGCCCAGCACGGGGCTTGAACTCACGGCCCTGAGATCAAGACCTGAGCTGAGATCAAGAGTCGAACACTTAACTGACTAAGCTACCCCGGTGCCCCCGTCCTGGGCAGTTCTTACATGCCAAGAACTGACCAAAATCTTCTCTTGGTTTTAAGGTTCTCACCACTTTTCAAAACACTAAATTAATACTGCAAATGTAGTCTTATCATGGCAGCTGGTTTTAGAACTGAATTGTACATTCCCAAATAATGAAATAGAACAGTGTGTTCCTAATCATGCTGCCCTTTACATCCTTGCAATGTGTCTGCCTTCTGGCCAAAATCACTTAAAAACAATATTAATCTCTTTGATACATATACATACTTTTTTGGATAACACCCAATATTAATCAGAGTGAGGACAAAGTCTATTCTGTAGGAGGTAGTGTAATCATAAGGTCCTAATGCCTCTTTCAGAAATATCATCCTGAATTCAGGGAAGTCTTCCTGTTGGCAAGACATGTGGCCCTGCTAAGGGAAACTGCCTGGCTAGCAGCCCCTGCTGTAAAGCAGCCTATGGCCAGCCATGTGTTCTTGCCAAGTTTGGCCACACTCCAGGTACACCTCCAAATGTACTAAATCCACTCTTATCTACATGTATTCATTTACATGTTAAGGATCCTCTAGACACAGTTCCAGAGATTTAACAAATCTTCACATATATTTGATTTTCAACTCACCTGGGCTCTAAAGCAAGTTAATGGTATGAAGATTTTATGAATGGCTTAAGGAGAACAGTTTTCTTTCTAGGTCTAGGTAGTCTCCCACTCCCTGTCTGAGAGGAAAAATTTGTGGCAATAAACAGTAGCAAAAACCAATGATAACTTGTTCTTTTTACTTAGGTCTTTTTTACTTTATGAAATCAGTGCTTCAAACACCAAGTATTTGGGCTTAAAAATAGCTTGATGGATTTGGTTCAAGGTGGCTACATAGGAAGATCCTGAACTCACCTCCTCCATGGACACACCGAATCTACAGGAATATATGGAACAATTTCTGCTGAAAACAAAAACTTTCAGAGAGACCCTTTCACAATGAGCAAGTGAGAGAGAAACCACAACAAACCAGTTGCTGCCACAGGACACCTCTACTTGGCCTAGCTCTGATGGCCAACAGGCTCATGAAGCACTGATTTCATGCTCATAGGTTCCACATAACTATAACCAACAGAGAGAGAATGTTCTTAAACAGCTACCATGTCAGGGCACAGCAAGAAGCAACAGACCCAGAAGCTTAGTCTTTCTGTGATAAAGGCCTATTGGCTTATCATCATATAGGTGTAAGCTGAGGGGCTGACTGTAAATCTTTCCAGAGACTTCAGACAGTGGGCAGTACCTTTATGCTCTCCCTCTGCTGTACTCTAGAGCGTAAGCGTCTCTCAGAGGGGAACTCTTATACATGCCTGGTGCTCCAGTTTTACCTCTAGTACCTGGTTTTTGTAGCTGACACCTTGATCACCTGGCTCTGGTGGGTACTAGGGTTTATATTGCTAGGTCCCATTGAACTGTAACAATTGGAGGAACAGTTCTTGGTGGATTACCACCCCCTGGGGCACTGCACAGGTAGCTGACTGAACTCTCCCACCCCTTCCTGTGAAAGAGGCTTACTTACTTGTCCTGGAGCTTTAGCCTTACAGGCAAGCTTCAGGTCTGACATTCATCTAAAGACTACTGAACTGCTCTCAGGGAAAATAGGGAACATAGGTCCCTAATAGAGATAGCATAGACATGCTGTCTTTGTGCTTTCCTTCCTAACATCTTCCAGAAAGCAACTTACACACTCATTTGGAGCCCCAGTTTTTGTGGCTGACACTTAGGGGACACCTCCAGATTACCTGGCTCTGGTGGCCAGCAGGGCTTATGCTTGTGGTCCCAAAGGAATGTATATATTTGGATTCTTTAAAAGCTTCTGCCTAAGGGCCTGGCTTCCAATCAGTCTGAAGCAAAGTGATGACTGTGATTCTCCCTTTAAGACATTGACTTGTCTTGGCACACTCTTGACAGCTGAGAGATAGTAAAAATAAAATAGGCTGCTTGGACAATCACAAAAGTTTGAAAGACAATGAAGAGCTAGGGCAGAGGTGAACAATAAGGTTTATTCCCTACACAAGGCCCACCTTTTAAGACTAGCAGAGGCGGCTGTTTTATCTAATGCAGAGAAACCAATACAGAGAATAATGCAATATATAACCACATAGGAATGTGTTCCAAATGAAAGAGTAAGATAAAAATCTCAGAGAAAAATTTTCAGGAACTGGAATAAGTAATTTTACCTGATAAAGAATTCAAAATAATGGTCATACAGAGTCTCACTGACCTTGGGAGAAGAATGGAGGAACACAGAATTTCAACAAAGAGACAGAAAATATAAGAAAGTTCTAAGCAGAAGTCACAGGGCTGAAAAATATAATGACTGAAGTGGAGAATACAATGGAATAGTTCAATAGCAGACTAGATGGAGCAGAAGAGAGATCAGTGAACTTGAAGACAGGCTAGAGGAAGTCACCCAATCAGAGCAGCAAAAAGAGAAGAGAAGGAAAAAAGGTGAAGATAACTTAAGGGACTTATGGAACAACATCAAACAGATCAATACTAACATTATAGAGATCCTGGGAGAAGAGAGAGAAAGAGAAAGGGACAGAAAAATTTTTGCAGAAATAATCACTGAAAACTTCCCTAACCTGTGGAAGGAAATAGACATATAGATCCAGGAAGCCCAGAAGTTTCCAAATAAAATGAACTCAAAGAAACCCACACCAAAATACATTATAATTAAAACATCAAAAGTTAAGGGGGAAGAGAAAATCTTTAAGGCAGCAAGAGGGAAATAATTAATTACATACAAAGAAACCTCCATAAGATGATAAGTAGATTTTACAACCAAAACATCATAGGCCTGGTGCCTGGGTGGCTCAGTCAGTTAAGCATCCAACTTTGGCTCATGACATGATCTCATAGTTAGTGAGTTCAAGCCTTACATTGGGATCTCTGCTGTCAGCACAGGCCCTCCTTCAGACCCTCTGTCTGCCTCTCTCTGCCCCTCCCCCCTCAAAAATAAATAAAATATTAAAAAAACAAAACAAAAACAAAATTACAGGCCCAAAAGGAGTGGCACAATATATTCAAAGTGCTGAAAGAAAAAAACTTCCAACCAAGAATACCTTACCGAGAAAAGTTGTCATTCAGAATTGAAACAAGTAAGTTTTCCAGACAAACCAAAGCTAAGAGTTCAGCACCACCAAACCAGACTTGCAAGAAATGTTAAAGGGACTTCTTTAAACTGAAGAAAAGGCATTAATGAGTAAGAAGAGAACATATAAAAGCTCTAAATCTCATTGGTAAAGGTAAATATATTGTAAAAACATTGGGTTAATCACTTACAAAGCTAGTATGAAGGTTAAAAGACAAAAGGAAGTAAAAGGAAGTAAAAGTAACTAACTACAATAATTAGTTAAGGGATATACAAGATAAAAAGATGTGAAATGTGATATCGCAAGCATAAAATGGGGGGAGGTTAAAAATGTAAAACTTCAGAGTATGTTCATATTTAAGTTGTTATCAACTTAAAATACACTGTNTGGTTGCCAAACATCAAACCGTAGTAAGAATTTAAAGTTGGGAGTTCCCTGTCACGGCGCTAACAAGTGGTGTTATTATTCAGACTGGGGTCTGCTTGACTTAAAAGGTGATGCTCTTTCCATAAAAGCTACCCTGCCTCCTATAGTAACAAAGCCTACACATGAGAAATAAAGCTTGAAATTCCACTTGTCTGATTAATACAGAGTGCCTATCTGGAGATTTATGTTTGTTTTTCTACTAAATAAATGGTTACATTTCCCCAGCCAAGAATACATTGAGCTAATTAATAACAGCTTCCTTTCAAAGTCTGCTACATAGAAAAAATTCTATCCCCAGGGACCAATCCCTCAAAAGGCCACGGACAGACTATCTCCCTCATTAAGAGACCCCTGAGAGCAGCCACGCAATGACATGCTATTGGCCATTCACACCTTAGCAAAGATTAGCACCGGTGAATTGTCAAGCAGAAAATAATGTGGAANGAGGGGGGGGGGGGGAAGAAAGGAAGGGAGGAGGAGAGGGAGGAAGGCAGGCAGGAGTAAGAAAGAAAGAAGTGTTGAGAGCCTGTTTTCCAAGGTCTTGCTACATTGTTTCTTTTACCAAGGTACGGTATTAAGTTCTTGTGTTCGCTATTTGCTAGGTATTCAAATATTTTAGGTCAACCTTATGAGCTGTAATTTACATACAATAAAATGCGGCGTTTGAGGAGTTTATCCATCAAACGCTGCATTTTATCCACGTAGGAAGGCATCACTTTAACCATGATAGAACATTTCCATTGCCCTAAAATCTTCCCTCTTTTCTGTTTACAGTCAACTCGTGACCCCGGATTCTGGCCATCGCTTATTTGATTTCTCTCTGTAAATTTGCCTTTTCTGGGCATGTCACATACATGAAACTATGCAGTATGTAGCCATTTGCAGGAAGTTTTAGTTCGCTTAGCCTACTGTTTTTGAGCTTCACTTCTGTTGTAGAGTGTCTCAGTATTTCCTTCCTTCCTGGTTTCTCTGCGCAGTATTCCATTATATGCATATTCCACCTGCTCTTTACCCATTCCTCTCCTGATGAACTGTTTCCAGTTTCTAGCTATTATTCACAAAGCTTCTACGAATGGTTGTGTACAAGTCTTTGTGTGAATCTAGGCTTATATCTCTCTCGGGTAAATAAGAACAGACTGCCGGACCGGACAGGAAGTGCATGTTCAACTTTTCAAGAAACTGTTAAAGGTGTTCTCCAAAGTGGCTACACTACCTTACCCTCCCATGAGCAATGTATGGAAATTCCAGTGACTTCACATCTTTGCCAACATCTGTTGTCGTCAGTCTTTTTAATCCCAGATACTCAGTGGGAATTGATGTCCCTCATCATTTATTTTTTTAAAAAAATTTGTAATGCTTTATTTATTTCTGAGAGAGAAAGAGAGAGACAGCGTGAGCAGGGGAGGGTCAGAGAGAAAGGGAGATACAGAATCTGAAGGAGGCTCCAGGCTCCAGGCTCTGAGCTAACCGTCAGCACAGAGTCTGACACGGGGCTCGAACCCGCGAACCATGGGATCATGACCTGAGCCAAAATCAGACGCTTAACCGAGTGTGCCACCCAGGTGCCCCCTCATCATTTCTTTAATCAGTGGGTAGGTAGCTATGTCTCATTTTGGTTTCTTATTTGCATATTCCTGATGATTGGTGATGCTGAGTATCTACCCATATTTACTGTTCACATGTCTTCTTTCATGAAGTGTCAGTTCAAATACTTCACCCATTTTTTTATTAGTGTATTCATCTTATTATTGAGCTAAGAGTTCCTGAATATTCTAAATATTTAGGTCACCGGATTTTTGTCACGTATCTGTACTACATTTTCTTCAAGTCTGCAGCTTGTTGTTTTCTTCTTACTTGAATGATGCCTTTCAGAGAGCAAATATTTTTAATTAAAGATTGGTTGAACTTTTAAAAAATTTATGGTTTATGATTTTTATTCACTATTTAATAAAACTTTGTTTGCCACAGGTCACAGAGATTTTCTTCTAGGTATTATCTCCCAGCTTTGGGTTTTGCAGTTAAGTGTACGCTTCGGATTAATTTTTCTATTTGGTGGGAGGTAAGGGTCAAGGTCTTTTTGTCCCCATTTGGATATGCAACAAACGACGTCTCCTCATCCTTTCTTCACAAAGTTATCTTCTAGGCGTGCCTGGGTGGCTCAGTCGGTTAAGCGTCCAACTTTGGCTCAGGTCATGATTTCACAACTCATGAGTTCGAGCCCTGCTTCAGGCTCTGTCCAGAGCCTGGACCCTGCTTCGGATTCTGTGTCTCCCTTGCTCTCTGCCCTTCCCATGCTCTCTCTCTCTCTCTCTAAAAAAAAAACATTTAGAAAATAAATAAAAAGTTATCTTTTTTCCCATTGAATTACCCTAGTATCTTGATTGCACGGATCTATTTCTTTAGTACTATATTTGATTGATCTATGTTTATCCTTATGCTAATACCACATTATCTTGATCACTAGCTTTTTAGTAGTTCCCAAAATAATGTAAGCCATTCAACTTTGTTCTTTTTCTTTTTTTCCTTCCAAAATTGCTTTGGCTATTATGGGTACTTTATAATTATTTCCGTGCTATAAAGTGATAACGTTGGCTTGTCAATTTCTCAAAAACAAAAACCGAACAAGGCTGATGAGATTTTAAATTTGCATTGCATTGAACCTATAGATCAGTTTGAGAGATATAAATTAGAGACATCCTAAAATATGGACATTTCTAATTCTGAACCCATTTTATCTTTCCTTTTATACATATAGATTATATTCAACTTAGATTTAGGTCTTAAAGGTATCGAAGTGATCAGTGAACCCAAAGACTTCACTTTTTATGTAATAAACCATGAATTTTATTTTTTGAGTAGGCTTCACACCAATGCAGAGCCCAGCACGGGGCTTGAACTCACGGCCCTGAGATCAAGACCTGAGCTGAGATCAAGAGTCGAACACTTAACTGACTAAGCTACCCAGGTGCCCCATGAATTGTTTTTTTTTTTTTTTTTTTTTTTTTTGTATATGATGCTCAGTCTTCCTTTTTCACCCAAAGAAAATATTTTATCAGTCCAGTAGCCTCTTCTTTCTTGTTCATCAGAGGCTAATACGGGGCGAATGATAAAGGAAAGAGACAGAAAAAGAATGCCGGGTATACTTGGGGCAGGAGAGAACTCTTTCCATACAGCGCATGCATTCAAGCGTGTACACACACATGCCCAACATTCACAGACCCCGTGGAGGGGAGTTAAGATGCCAACACCATGTGCAAGGAAAATGACCGCAGAGCATTAGTAAGCATCACTGTGTGTGTGCTGAGCTCTCCTTCGGTATCCTTCAACCAATGTCCTTCCACCAGCAATGCCCGTGCGGGGTGAAGTATGGTTTGTGAAGGTGGTGCTGCCACAAGACTAGACCATAGTGGCTTCTGGACTGGAAGGGCTCCACACAGATGGAGAACTAGAGCCAGGAGAGGTGTGCCTTCACTTGACAGGAAAGTGAGACACAGCAGAGTAAGATCCGAGTCCCAAGCTGGTCTCATGAGCAGAAGCTGGTCCCACGTGAATGGAAGTCAGTGCTTGCCCTTCCCAACTCATGCCCCCGCCCCCAACCCTTGCGCGGACCTGTGCTTACACAGCCGCAGCACGGCACAGGTCACACGATCCTCAGAGCACCTGGGGAGCAGCACTCTCATTGCCGGTTTCTCTGTGGACACAGCCCAGAGCCAGCAGGCACCAGTATGTTGTATCGGTTATATACGTATTGAAGTATTTCTATAGGGGATAGAAACCAAGTGGCTAGATAAACAGCCATTTCCTCTAAGGCTTTTCCCCACCCTATAATAGAGCTTTCAGCCACCCCAGCGGTGCCAAACAACATCTCCACATGGTCCAGCAACCCAAGGGTTAAAGCGTGGCACAGATGGCCCCCCATTCCCAACCTCAAGGATGTGACCTTCCTCTATTCTGACAGGTGCCCACCTCACACCAGTCATTCCATATCTTAAATGTCACCACTTTCTACAGAAATGTTTTAGAAGACATTTACTTTCACAATACCCATTTCCTTAATATTTCTGGCCTATGTACTCTTTCCTCTTCTCACAGACACAAAAATACACGTGAACTCAAGGGCTATAAAAACCGTCACAGCTGCTATCATTTATTAAGTATCTACTATATTCTGACTCTTTATGGGGATGATCTAATTTAATCCCCAAATAAACCTACAGAGAAGGCATTTCTGTCCCTATTTCCTAAGCGCCTGAGGCTCAGGGTGGTTAAATAACTTCTCCAGAGCCAACATCTGGGCCTCTTCGGGTTTGAGTCTTTCCCGATTTGAGTTACGAAAGCTAACTTAAAAATAAATTCTCAATTAAAAATATGAGGTCCGTTATCAGCTGTCCCAATTCACCTCAAAACGCTAACCCCATCTCGTCTCAAGATGTCATCTTGAATGTGTTTACCAACTCATGATGAACACACGAAAGCAACCCAGGGCCTGACCATTTCTCACCACGGTGGGGACTGGCGCACGCGTGCCGCGAATGCAAAGCCACCTACTCCGGGCGCTGCACCCAGAACGCCATCCGCTTCTGCACCCCAGCTCCTACCTTTGTGCTTTTTATTTATATCCTCAGCCATCATTTTTTTCCACGCTTTTACACTCTCTTGCTATAAAAGAATACACAGATTTCATAGAGACGGGCTTTGTCACAGTGAGAGGGCCGGATTTAGTGGTTTCCAGGCGGGGAATTATTTGGGATAACTGATTGAAACCAAAGTGCACTGCCATTCCTTGCCCGCAACAATAAACACTCGGGCTTCAAAGGCTGACCAAGTTTCCAGTGATCCCCAACAATAGCAGTTGTCATTTTCAAATGATGGTCCTTTTGAAACGCCAAGTGGAGTGAAGAAAAAGTGTGCGCGATTGCTGATTAGACAGGAATATGACTTGTGGAGCCGATGTCACTCTCTTGTCTGCAAATTTTCTGCCCTGATTAATTACAAAGAGTGCCAGAGTGTGTTGACGTTAGTTAAAAGCATTTGCTCTTTCCAGCCTGTCCTTATACCCGAATTAAGGATTTCTGTGTCGAGGTGAGGTCAGGAGGGTTCAGATCTGTTTTCCACTGATAAATCTTTCTGTCCCATAAGGATTAAAGGAACTAATACATGATCGCCTGTGTGTATATGTCCCCATGATCAAAGAGCTTTTGGCCAAATGGGAATGGCTCAAAGAGATAATAAGTAATTTGTTCACTACAAACATTACAATTATCTATCCCTCTACAAAGTACTGAGAATAAATTCTCTAATCAGAGTTAATTAGCATCCTTGTTGCTTTGGGTTTAGCTGGCTCGTTCTCTTAAAGGCACAGGAACGTGAAAAATTACATGCCTCTCCAGAGCCAACTTCTTAAACTCTTTCAGAGTTAGTCGGAGTTTCTGCCCATCAATTAGCTTCAACCCATTTACTTCAATCTGCTGACATCAAATGAACAAAATTAACTGAGCTTCAAACTCTTCCGAACTTCTATTTGTGGACTCCCTACTCAGTGCCAACCGCCTTTTTAAAGGCTTAACTCCCTCAAATTCACAAAACAGCAAGGGATGCCATAAAAGAGGAACTAGTGTAGGTGCTTGAGGAGCTAAAAAAAAGAAGCGAGGGGATGGAAATAAATGGCTTCTCTCAGGAGGTGACATCCAAGGTTGGCTTAGAAGAATGAGTAGGACTTTGGTAAACTGATGTGAGAAAGAAGGGCATTTCAAGAAACATGAATGACAAGGCCGTGTGAAATGAGAATCATAATCATAATAACAGCGACACATATTTATCAGGAGCTCTGTGCTTTGCATATTCGAATTCACTTACTCTTCCCCCAAAATAAGACAAAGCACATCCTGTCATCATTCTTTTACACAGATGAGGGGG
>NW_027528369.1:1851457-1864516 GCF_008692635.1 Crocuta crocuta
ATGAAGGAACTAAACAAGACACAGAGCCGGGACGAAGTCAAGTCAAGATTTGAACCCAGGCCATCTGACTTTAGCATCTGTACGTTATACCAACGAAGTGCCACACACATCCATACATACTTGAAAAATACTGAAGCCTTTTCTTCAAGGGAGTCATGGCGTGTTGGGGGACATGAGGCACAGACACATGCTGCACTTCATACATTCTCTGCATCCAAGAGTTCTGCAAAGAAAATACAACAGACCACTGAGAAGACGAAGAGATCTGTTCCAGAGGAAAGGCGGGGGAGGCTCTCGATAGCAACAGCTCCGTTCTGGAGAATGTCCGCTCAGCACGCCACGCCTCACCGTGTTTCACAAACAAGAAACAACCTAAGAATGAAGTGCTTGACGCAACGCCCAGCACGTGGAAGCTGTGTGACGCACATGTCTCCCCTTGCCCCTCTGTTCCAGCCTCCTCCATCAGGTCTTCAAAAGCCCTCTCATTTGAGATGAGCCTTCTTTGGTGCTACCATGGGACGTGAGGGGAAAACGGGGGAGGTCATAATTACTCTCATATAATTGCACTAATAACAATGAACTAACAGACTTAGACTGTGTGGCCTCTCTGCTCCACTCTCTCACTCATAGGAAGAAACTCTAGGATTAAAGAGTTCACTCAGATTTGCCTTTACCGTAGTGTCTAGTTTGGAATCAGGTTCGCCCAGCACTGGTCCAGTATCTGAGGAGTAGCTATTATTGTGTCAGTTGTCTGTCTTTCATGGTATTTGCTCCCTTCATCTTCCCAACAGCCCTCCAAAATATCATCTCCACTTAGTGGACGAGGCAACCGATGCCAATAGAGTTTATGTGACTTGTTTTTACTCATATACTCCTAGCGCTGAAAGAAAGAGATCGGATTTTTCCCATCCATAGATTCAATGTTACCATTCCCTCTCAGTAAGTTCTCCATCTATTTTAAAGGAATTGAGGAACGGCAAAACTCAGGCCATTTCCCCTTTATTTTAGGAGAATAGGAGCGAGATGAAGTCCGGACCAAGAAGTCTTGGCATCAAGCCCCACCTGTGTGCGCCAAATTCAAGTTGCATGACATGTGGCTTCTCCAAGCATTGGTTTCTCTGCCTAGAAAATGGAAACAGTGTCTTGCTCACAAATAGAGATGAAAATCAAAGGGGCTGGTGTATATAAATGTGCTTTTAAAATCACCCAAGTGGTTTCATTATCCCTGTAGAGAAAAGAAAAAGATACAGACAACAAGAATTCTGGACGCTGCTTGGGAGGAAGTAGCCATATTTGTTCCTTGGGCTCCTCACATGCAAGGATAGTAGTTTGGGCTAAGTGGTTTTCAAACTCCTTACCCTGTAGCAGAAATCCTTTTGCAAGTAAAAGTCCCAACATGTGGCATAGATCAATCCATGTATCTGCGCTTGACCGTGAAGCTGGCTCTGATACCCATGACTCTAAGGACCAGGTTTGGAAAACCTTTGAGCTCGACAATCAGTGACATTCTAGGCTCTAGGGATCCTGTGTTTTAGCCCATTCGTGTAGACCAACACCAGTCGATCCAGAAGGAATATCACACTCTTGGCACCGGAACTCTCTCATGGCTTTACAAAACCTGGTCACTGTGATGAAAAATAACCCAGATCACGTCATCAGTGACCATGTGTTCTATAAGTAATTCACAGGTCCCACTCTTTCTGACCTTAGAAGCCCAACAACAGTTTCAAATTGTTGATCTCCCAGCCTTCCTGGATGGGTTTCCTTGACTCTTGCATTTCTCTTGCCCTCTAATTTAATCATCATAAATCTTATGGCTTTTAATTTCCAACATAGGTCTAGAATCCTTCTACATCTTTCCATCTCCACTGCCATTTTCCAAAGCCAAGGCAGCTTTGTCCAGGCAATAGAGAATAATAACTGGCTTTCTCCCATCTACTCTCCATAAAGCATGAAACAAATAAGCTCTTGATGCACAAATGGCTTAGATAAAAAGTCCTCACTATAGCCTCCAAGGTCTGCCTAGGTGGACACCATGCCCTCTTCACCTCTAGGTCCAGCCCCACTGACTGCCCCTGATTCACAGGCCAAGCTCCTTTCTCTTTCCAGCCTTTGCATTGACCCTTCCCTCTATTTGGAGTACTTCCCCCTCACCTTCTTTGCTGGCCCACTCATCTCCTTCAGCCCCTGATCAAATAAGTGTTCTTCCTCAATAAGAATCTTGCCTACACATCATCTTAGGTTTTTCCCATCTATTGTGCCACCTTCATACGGCCCCCATAAGCTTCATCGCCCTCTGTATTGATTGGTTTGTTGGTCTGGTCTTAACCCACCTGAATATAAGCCCCAGGAAAGTAGAAGGACCTTATTTTTTTCATTCACCATTATAATCTCAGTGCTTAGGACAGTACCTAGGACACAGTAGATGCTTACTAATTCTATGCTGAAAGAATAAACCAATAAGTGCTCATTAGCATTTGAACTGATGAGATTCTAAATGTACCCCTAAAGAATCTTTGTCTTCAAATAGCTCCTTCCACATTTCTTTCTCTCCTGGCTTTTGGCAGTAACCTCAGCACCTTTCTTGATCTCACAGGGATGCCCAAGGCACTTACCCAGGACTCCTGTGTCACAATGCAGGTGCACTTTCCAATTCTGAGAGCTCATTCTGGTGTAGCATTGCTCACCAGCTCACCAGCATTGCTAGGTAAGGTCAAATTCAGGCTTTACCAATTTTTGCCCCAATTTTCTAAACAGTCATCCAAGATATATATTCATCAGGTTATATACACCCACATGTACATGTTTCTTTCTGAGCTACAGCAAATAGTATATAATTCGGGCATGTGAATAGTTTCTACATAGCTTTGCCAGAATGGATGAGACGGTGTTCAGCCGAAAGAATGTATTGCCGCCATTTCCTTTGCTTTAGCAACCTGACACTATATTGCTGAACCCATTCGCTGCTGCAAGCCTTTAGACTTTGCTAAGGTCTTTTATATGCATTTCTTTTCTTTCATACTCACAGTGGATGATGAGCCAGACATATCAACACAGTGATTATTATCTCCAGGTAATAGAAAAGGAAACTCAGTCTCTGAAAGGCCAGGAAAACCACTAGACACTTGGCAATTAAAAGATGGTGGTGACCACTCAAAAGACAGCATTGTTTCCACTGAACCACCTTGCCTTCTCCAAACAACCATTACCCCAAAGAAATAATTGAGAACAAATTCTAACCATGACAGTCCAGCTTACCGGCAATCCCAGAACTTGTAATGCTGTCCCTAGTAATTCAAAATGGTAGAGGATACAAGAGCTCAGACCACTGATCCTCAACCAAAGATGGTTTTGCACCCCAGGGAACATTTGGCAATGTCTGGGGTCGTTTTTTGTTGTCACAACTAGTGAGTAGAGGTCACTAAATATCCTATAATACACAGGACAGCCCCCCACAACGAAGAATTATCTGGTCCAAAATGTTCACAATGCAGAGGCTGAAAAACTCTGGCTTAGAATAGCTGCTATTAGAACGACAAGAAAGAGGAAGAAATAAGGCTGATTCTTCCTACTGGCACAAGATATTTTAGCATCATGTGGGGTGAGATCTTTCCAACCTCATGAGATGCTCTACCTACAAGGAATGGGCCGTGGGTGGTGGAGACACGTCTCCTAACGTTTTTCTAGGTAATAGTACCTGTTTCATGCATGGAATACAACAGAAAAATTAACTTCAACATACAGAAATTCACCTTGCAGCTATTTTTTTCAAACTGCATTTACTCTTATTATTTTTTGAAGCTCAAATGATAAAAAGTATCCACTAA
This sequence comes from Crocuta crocuta, assembly GCF_008692635.1. Taxonomy (NCBI): domain Eukaryota; kingdom Metazoa; phylum Chordata; class Mammalia; order Carnivora; family Hyaenidae; genus Crocuta; species Crocuta crocuta. The sequence continues at coordinate 1,855,285 of NW_027528369.1, forward strand.
GCATAGGTACCATGGTGTACTTGTGAACATATGAGCTGTTCTCCTGATCTCATGAAGAATACTGGAAAATAGACAGAAATCAACGAATGACAGGACACATCAAAGGGGAAACGTCATCTAAGATATTGTCCATACTCGATTTTTGAGCTTGAAGATCAAAGTACATTCTCAGGATTTTTTTTTTATCACCACATCTATGAAAAGATTTTTTTGTCATCACCACGTCCAATTTCTAGTAGCCTCTCCACGTGTGGATGGTCTCTTTGTAACACAGGAAAAGAGTTATCAAAATATTGAAACTATTAACAGTTCATTAATACAGTATTATAGTTACAATATAAGCCAGTTGTGATTCTCGAAACTCAAAGTTGGCCTAAATATAAGCTTACGACAATTTTAAATACACGTCTTGATCCCAAAGTACAGCCGCCAAACAAATGGTAGCTGGGATGAGGGCTCCATTTCACCACAAAACTGTAAATCCGTCATCTGTGAGAGGACCGTAAATTATTCATTCAGGGGAAATTCCTCTCGCTTAGCCTACTGGGGGGATCCAAGAAAAGCAGTAAGAAATGACTGACTGCTTCTGAACGTTGACCCGAAACCCTTACAGATACTTCATCGCTAGAGAGAGAAGCTGGAGGGATAGAGGTGATTCAGCAGCAAAGTCCAGAATGAAGTTCTAGGGAGATGAGGAAGAGTCAGAGGCAAACAGATTCCACTGCTTCGTTTCTTCCCCTAACCAAAAGACACTTCTAGAGCCCTAATTTGCCCCCTTCCAGATACAACCATTTGACACCTCAGAATCTTGACCAACCACAGCGTAGAAAGGAAATCAATCAACTATTGCCTATGCCTTCCACATATAGTCCCTGGCAAAGGCTTATGCATGTATACTAAGTGCCAGAAGAATAATATATAAAGTGCATGAAAAATATTAATCAACCCTGAGATGATTAGCCAATGCCTCTATCATCCAGACAATAAATAAAATGCTTAACAAATGAGGATATAAGAATGGATGCTTTCTAAAGTGTCAAGGATATTCCTTCCTTTAGGTTAGCTAAAGCGTGGGTCAAGAGAGCTGTTGGTCATCTCTGAATAGAGCTGAGATCACAGGAAGTACTGGAAGTTATTTTCCTATAACATGAAAGTATTAACACCTATCTCATAGGATCAGTGTACCGGTTAAACTAGACATTGTATGCAAAGGGGCTGTTCTAGCCATGTTCTAGATACATTTTCAGAATGAATGCAAGTAGGGAAAGAGGCAGATGTGCTTGCTCTGGGTAGCCCAAGAGCAGAGACACAGACATGATGCAACAGTATGACAAGGAGGGGAGGGCTGGCTTGGCTTAGCAGAATGAGTAGGAATTTGTGCAGCGTGTGCAATAGTTTAGAGCCTAGGCTCAGGAATCTAACCTCGTATGACCATGGGTAAATAACTTGACATTTGGGAGCTTCAGTTTCCCTGTCTGTAAACTGTAAATAACATTAGTACCTCGCTCAGTGTATAAATAGCTTAATCGAAGCAAAATGCTTGGGGTGGGCATAACACATAAAAAGGCACACAATAAATGCTATTATGATATTAACACCATAATTAGTATCAGCAAGGAGTAGCCAACATTATACTCATCCTGGGTGTTTGAAGACACAGTGTGCTCTCATCAGTGTCTGTATTTAACCAGAACCTGGAAAATCACCATTGAGGAAAGCAGTCCTTTGGCTAAAAGATTGCTAAGACCCCAAGCGTCTCTTGATTCTAGTTATAACCAGAAGCCAAATTCTCACCTGCTGAAATGTGTGGGACTTTCAGAAAGGCCTCCCACTTTAAGTTCTCAGCAGAGCCGAGCCATAACATTGCACTTATTTTCTCTGGTCCACCTCTTGAGAGCAGACCTTTCAGCATCCTGCCCCCGGCCCCAAACTCAGCAACACCTGAGCGCCTTTCCCATCGTGGGACCTCTAATCAAGCGCAAGACAAATTGGTAGCCAGGGGAGAGAAGTGCGTTGTGTGACATTTCGTGTTCCTTTAACTGATCCATCTGTGATTTACAGCTCATCAGAGGGGCAGGGTTATAATTAGGGTGAGGAAGCCGGGAGAGTAAAACTTTGAGAAAGAAACTGAAAGCATCACAGAGCGGCTGTGCACGGCTGGAGACGCTGCGCTATTTTGTTTGCCGGAAGCAGAAGCTAGGAAAACAAAGAGGGGGCAATAGAGGAGATTGTCTGAATATGTAATGGGACATATATAAAAGAACTAAGAAAAATATGGCAGAAGTGTACAATCAGTTTTGCCTGTTAGCCCGAAAATCATGGGGCGACTGTCTGGAGTAACAAAACTGAGTTTGTTATCTGTAGAACTCATTTTGATGAGAAAACAGATAAACCCTTGATAGGTGTTTCGACAGCTCTCATACACTTATATTTCACCCTCAGATATCAAGTTTACATATACCAGTTTATATATCACCCTCAGATATCAAGTTTATATACTTCTTTTCAGGGCTGGAATCTCCTAGATCTCAAACTGTGGGAAGAAGGCAGCAACTTTAATGCTTTCAAAAAACATTTTGTTAAATGTTTCATTCATTATGATTCTAAGGGTGCCCATGCGTCTTCTTAGCTCTCTATAAAATGATTTAATTCTTTTAACCGGAAGACCTAAGGACTTACTCGTATGTCAGCGGAGAGGTGAGATATTTTGAGATTAAGCCATAAATGGTTTATCCAAATAGATGGAAGTAAAAACATGCTTTCCTTAATATTATCTGATTCTTCCTAATTATACTGAGACATGTTACATCTCTGGTTAAAATAGAGGTCCAACAATATAATGTATAATTTTAGTTTTATCGTTTTATATCTGCTTGGTTGAACACACATGCAACAAAGCTTAATGGTGAAGAATCTGAGCCTATGTTCCTACAAAAATGGGGATGCATTTGAGGGGGATCTGGAGTGAGGTATACTAGACATTCTGGTCCACCAGCTCATTGTCTGTTGTCAGTTGTCACTGTCATTGTTAATCAGGTCATTGTCAGTTCAGCCTGGGATATACAGGTTCAGCCTCTGAACTCTATAAAAGGCACTTTGATGGTGGCCAAACTCCACCCAGTGATGAGTTACTTTCTTTGGACAGAATCAGGAAACTGACTTGAAATCTCTAAATGTGCTCTATGGCCAAACACCATCCATGGCTACCAGCAATTACACCTGTCCTGGAAAGAATGATGTGTTGGGTCATGCTAAGAAACCTTACATCACTTCTTCATTTTGTTCATACATGACCTGAATTCAACAAAATAGGAAACCACTCAAATATTATTGAAATAACAGGCTGATGAAGAAAGACCTTCCCAGGGGATAGATATACAGGACAGAAAGCCTCCTTGTCTTTATGGAAAGGGCTGAATGTCCTGGTTTTATCTACACTGTTATTTCTTTATCAATCAAATACTTTTCTAATCCTTACTATGTACTTGTCACTAAACTTCTTCAAGCTTCTATATGCATCTTTCATTAGATGACATCTAAGCTCCAGGAGTAGAGGAGGAGAAGAGAACGCAAATAAGTAAGACACGCAAATAAAGGATTAATTAGCCCAAAAAGGAGTAAGAGGCATGTTCAATGAAGGTCAGTCTGAGCAATTTGATTGGATCCTGTGTATGATGACGAAGGTCCATAGGCCTAATTTTCTACCCCAACCAAGCTCTATCAAACCGGATCACAATGTTGGACAATCCACGTAGAAGTGGGACTCTGGGAAAAGGCAAAAAGAAAAAGAAAAAAAAAAAAAAGAGGGGGGTGGGGTTGCTAAACGATCTAAATGGCCGTGGAGGGAAAGGGGAGAGAGAAGTTGGAACTTTCCAGAAAACAAAAAAAGGTTCATCTACTGACCATGGCAAAAGAGTCCCCAGGTAAGGAGCCCTGAGACTCTATGTCATAAAACTCATGCCCATTAAAGTGTCTAGCTGGACTGGGACAAGCTGAAGACCATATAGGAGCCATTCTTTTCACAGATTCCGTATAGATTGAAAGTCGGGATTTGAACTTGAAATAAATGATTATACTGTACATTCTTCAGATGCCACGTATATATTTAAGCAGCTAAAGGAGGATGTTTAATAATGGAAGGGAGTGTAATTAATTCCTTTCTTAAAGGAAAAACCCAAGAGCTATTCATTCATTCATTCATTCATTCATTCATTCATTCAACAAATAAGGATTAATTTGTGAAAAGTGTCAAGCTCTAGGGGCGCCTGGGTGGCTTAGTCGGTTAAGCGTCCGACTTTCGCTTAGGTCATGATCTCACGGTTCGTGGGTTCGAGCCCCGCGTCGGGCTCTGTGCTGACTGCCAGCTCAGAGCCCGGAGCCTGTTTCAGTCTGTGACTCCCTCTCTCTCTGACCCTCCCCTGCTCACGCTGTCTCTCTCTCTCTCCTAGAAATAAATAAAACATTAAAAAAAAAAAGTGTTAAGCTCTAAAATTCGTCAACACTGGAGGTCTGGGACAGGAAAGAACCAGAAGCCATGTCCCTGAGCCCCCTTCCCCACCACAGGGCAACAAGAAGCCAGTGGACAGTGTTGGATGGAACTAGGCAACCTCATCCCTCAGGCATTGCTGTGGGTGAGATGAGGGGTGGGAGAAGCCAAGAATTGGAAAGGGAAACGGGGCACTGTTTCTATCCCACTTAGCCATCCTCACATGCACAGGACCACCAGCAACTTCAAATGACAGTTTCCCTACATATTTTTCATGTGACGACTGCCCTTTGTACAACAAGCAAAGTAGAAAAATAAAGCAATTTGTTTTAAACTACTGCTTAATTGCCTTTATTTACGAGCTTTGCCGAACATTTTTTTGTCTAATCATCACGCAGCCTCAAAATTTATTAGAGTAATTGCTTATGGTTGAATATGTTTATAATTTACAAAAGGCTTTCACAAAGAGATCATCCTTTTGGTCGTCAGAGCTACTGTGGGAGTGAGGTGGTAGTGTTCGTTCAGCACGAAAGATCTGGAAAACTGAGGTTCAGAGAGGCTAAGAGATTTGTTCAAGAAAATGCAGAGCATTGTACGTTCACCATACTTTAAAGTTGTGTGGTTTTCCCACCCCCAGGTTCCTTCATTTTTTTAAGGGAGAAACAGACAGACAGACAGACTCTTAAGCAGGCTCTGTGCGCAGTGCAGAGACCCATGTGGGGCTCGATCCCACGACCCTGGGATCATGACCTGAGCCAAAATGAAGAGTCTGACCCTTAGCCGACTGAGCCACCCACTCACCCCTCCCATGTTCCTTTATTAAACGGCTGTTAAATTGTATGGAATCACACCACCGACGTCCATCTTGGCACACCCAGGAGTCCTGTCTTGCACTCACACAGCCTGATCTTTTGCAAAGGGTGGGGAAACGCGAGAGGGCGTGCTCGGAGACTGAGAGCAAAGCACGGGCGCTGGGCAGACCTAAATCACATTCTGATGATTCTGGCCCTGATCCACTCTTGCTGGTGAGCAAGTTAGTCACCTTCTCTGGCTCGCCAAATCTCCATCCGTAAAATGGGGCGAAAACAGTGCCTGCTTCACGATGTCTTTACGAAGATAAACAGTTCAAGCCTGGAAACAATGTGTAAATATCACCTAGCGTCTCTCTCTCTCTCTGCCGGGCACGAGCTGACAACATGGGAGGAAAACGGCAGCAAGAAGTGGCTGAGAGGCGGCCACGCCAGGGGCACCCACGGTAGCAGCATCAGCAGTGCTACTAGTAGAGCAGTCATGGGGTAGTAGCGGTGGCAGCAAGGGTAACAATCACTGCTATGACCATCACAGTCACACTGGTGGTGGTGGTGGCAGTGTTCTTAGGAAGCGTCTGTGGCTGGGGCGCCTGGGTGGCTCCGTCAGTTGACTGCCTAACTCTTGATTTCAGCTCAGACATGATCCTGGGGTCGTGGGATCAATCCTTGAGTTGGGCACCATGCTGGGCATGGATCCTGCTTAAGATTCCCCCCCCCCATTCCTTTTCCCCACTCACATGCACCCTCTCTCAAAAAAGTTAAGAAATTTTAAAAAAAAGAGAGAAAGAGTCTGTCGCTATGACTTGATGATCTCTCAACTGAGTCACGGGGACAGAAAAAGAAGATGAGTGTCCATCAATAAACGTGTGCAAAGACCAAAGTCTTTGCCAAAGTTTTTCTGGGTTTGATAGGTTTGAAATGACCAAGGCCACCTGATCACAACAGATTTCAAGGGCTGAAAAAGTATCTCTTATTTCAATAATCAGAAACCATGAATGAGCATGGAAAGTCCTCTGCAACTATCGGATTCTCCCCACGGCAGTTGGAAACAGTGACCCCAATAAACAACAGTCAGAGCACATCACCCCCCGTGACTCAGATGTTTTCTCTGCTTCATCTGGGAGAGCAGTGGTACTGAACAATCACAACCGACGAAGGCGAAAACCACTGTTTCAAGCTCCCTTTCCTCCTTGAGTTTTGTCTTGACCCATTTCTGAAAGCGCATGGGGTCGAATAAGCTTCCCTTACTGAGAAGAAAAAGAAAAAGAAATTACAGTTCCTTGAATGCCTACCAAGTACCTTACTCCATGCTGGGTGTGGCAGGTACCTGCACTTGACCCTGGCTATCGCCTTGGAAGGTATAAGGGAACCAGACCCCAAAGAAGTCCGGCAGCACCGCCTCCATGAGAAAGCTGCAAACAAGCCCGTCTGACTTCAGATCCTACATCCTGACTGCTAACCTCATGAAGCTTGCTCACTTCGAAAATGTGCCTTAAAGGCTATTTGCCTTTAAAAATAAGACATTTCTGCTAAGTCACATCTAACTCAAATCTGAATTTGTTTTCAGCATTGCGGCAATGAGGACCCCGCCCTACACCCTCTCTCTTACCACTTCCCTACTCGTGGGCTTCTGCCTGGGTGCCTTCCCCGGCTGCCGAAGCACCCTGTGCCTGCCCACCCATACGCGCTGGGAAGCGAGTTCTCTAGGGAACGTCCCCCAACCAGGGATTGGAGGGAGTTAGTAAATGAATGTCCCAGCTGCCTGTGTCTCAGGGCAGCTGTGCTGAGGGATGTGTCCTCCACTGGCTCCCAGTAACACTGAGTCAGTGGTCAGAGGAGTTACTGGCTTGGTAACAAGTGCATTATCAGCGGTCTGCACTTCCCTGCAACTGGCCGCCCTCCACTGATATTTCTTCCTTCTTCCATGCAAACCGCCTTACATGCAAATCCTTGCCCAGGGTCTGCCTCTAGGACAGGCGAGAAGCATCAGAGCAAACTCGGGTGTATGTGTGAACTCTGTTCATACATTCCATCACACAATTGTAGGTTCACACCCATTTTTCTAAACCTTTCCGTATTTCTTTAATTACCTCAAATTACGCCCAAGAAGTTCAGGCTTCAAGTTAAATATAACCCATTACGGTCACGAGTACATCATTTTGAGAGAACACTTCAGATTGTGTTTGGGGTTTAGAAATGTCTCCAATTTTTCCATTGTTACAAGTACAGCGGGATTAATTATTACCAGCTTTCTAAAGACAAGGGGGGGAAAAGATCCAAAACATTTCATATGTAATACAAATCTGAGTTCGGATTAAAAACAAGATCTCGGCTTTCCAACTATGTGTCAGAGTGAAAACTAGCGACACGAGCAAGGCTGAGAGGAAGAGGAGGGAAAGTGGTGGAGGAGGAGGGCAGATTTGAGTGTTTTGTTTTTGTTTTGTTTTGTTTTGTTTTGTTTTGTTTTTGAGGGGGATGTGTTCATAGCCATTCAGGTGCAGGGAGATGCTTTAAGGATCTCAAAAGAATGTTCTTATCAAAACTGGAAAAGGAAGGCAAGGGAAGAGAACTTCATTGGGTATGCGCCTATTCAGGATCAACTGGTCTTCCAGAAACTTATTCTATCGTAGCAATTACTTCTTTGCACAACATTTCTCTGAGAATCATCATCACCATGCGCATACGACAGAACAGACTAAGAGAGCACAACATACTTAAGAAAACATACCGGCAAGTGGCAAAACTGGAGTTCGAAACCTGTTTGTCTCAATAACATACAATGGCCCCTGCAAACTTGCCTGGAAATCATATAACATCATAGTTTACCAAGAAGTTTCGTGAAGGCTGGGAAATAGAAAGGCAGCTCCTGACAGCTGGGGACGAGGCTGGCACCATCAAGCACACCTTGGTGTTAGTAAGAACCTCCTGGTACTTGAAGGCAGATTGTCATATATCCCTGTTGAGCACAGATAATGTCACAGAACCCCAATATTGGGGAAAATGCCATGATGGAGCAAGACGAAGACAAGTCTACTTAATAATCAGGGTGAAGCAAACACACAAAAAAAGTACATTATTCTAACACAAAACGACAATATTCATTCATTAATTAAAAAGACCAACATTGGGGCGCCTGGGTGGCTCAGTCAGTTGAGCGTCTGACTTCAGCTCAGGTCATGGTCTCATCACTCGTGAGTTCAAGCCCCATGTTGGGCTCTGTGCCGACAGCTCAGAGCCTGGAGCCTGCTTCCGATTCTGTGTCTCCCCCTCTCTCTGCCCTTCCCCGGCTCATGTGCTGTTTCCTTCCTTCAAAAACAAATAAAAGTTAATTTAAAAAAAAAAAAAAGACCAACATAATCCTTCTGTGGTAATTACAAGCAACTACTACTTCTTTACCAATTACAGGCTGAGCTTCGCTTTATTCCACCTGCCCTCTAGATAGAAATTATTACGATATCTAACCATAGAATTACCTTTACATCCTAGGGGAATCCAATCTAGAACAAATCCCTGCTGCCTAGAGCCCTCAATCACTTAACACAAACCTATAATGAGTCCTTCCGAATACCCTCCTCTTGAGAAAACCCGCAATTTCCATTGATATACATTCTCCCTCCTTATAGCAAGTTATTAAATCCTGTTTTTTTCAACAGCAGGTGGACTCTCTGGTAGTTTTTGGCTAAAGGGAATTGTGAATATGTTCATTTACTCAACAAACTTTCTGAATCAGGCACAGCAAATGATATACTTTTGTTCTCTCTGTAGAACTTGACATAAATTCTACCTTCAAAAAGTGTATAGCAACACATACTTTAAACTCGAGAGTAACTTGAAAACGCGGACAGAAAGGTCAACAGATTTAATAACATATTCAAAACTCCTTATTGAGTTCACATCAGAATGATAGTGAACACCATCCCTAAACGTAATCCCACAA
>NW_027528369.1:1864616-1889813 GCF_008692635.1 Crocuta crocuta
AGTGTGGCGGGGGGGGGGGAGGGGTGTCTCAAAACAACATAGAAAAATAAAGAAAGAAGATAGAAGGGTAATTATTGAGGAATCTTGAGTTCCCCCTTAAGGCAAGCTGAAACAAGGACTTGATGTAGATTGACGTCCAGGGAGCAGTAGTGAGGGACCAAAGAGAGGCAGAAAAATAGGACAAGCCAATACAGGAGTTGTGTTAGTGAAGTTATGAAGGCCACCACTAGGGGCCGCTGAAACTCAGTCCCACCCAGATCTGAGGATGGTACAGAATGAGCAGTCGCCCAAGGACCAATGAGAGAAGTGGTCATCCATTCATTCCCATCACTCCACTGGCTGGCACTGTCTATGGAGACATTAACTCCTGTGAACTCACAGGCTTCTCACACTTGCTTCAGGAGGGGCACCTTTTGACGTCTGCCAGGAATGAAAAGCTTTGTGGCAAACGTGAAGGCAAAATGTGAAATTCACGTTGCATAGGCCTGAGGCAAGCCACTGTCGGTGTGAAGTGAGTCCAAAGCCACATGAACTGCCTGCTGCAGGCATAGTGGACACCAGTGGTGAGGCTGAAAGATGGGGAGTCCAGGCTTCAGGGACATTTGCGATGCAGAGTGAGAGAAGCTACAGCCTACATCCTGTGAAAGAGGCTTCTGTGGAGGATGGAGTCTTTCAGCCAAACAGAGCCCTGTAGAGTCTGAGGACTTGTAAATATGGGTACCACCAAGAACTGGGATGAAAATGGAGGAGCGGGTGGTAGGAAGAGAAATTTATTAAATTCTATATGCAGATGTCATTCACTTCACCTTATCTTTGTTCACGTCCTAGCATATTGTACTCCCCAATGGGATGGCCACTTGCTGCCTTCTGGATCCCCAAATGCAAAGGCCACCTTTCCACAAACCCCATCCAGATACACAGAACCTTAGTCCCATATTAAATATCAATCATTACACAGCTGAGTAAAATGTCCAACATAAAACCTAGAGAGGCCATGATCAATAGAAAAAGAAATGACCCTGAAGGAAATAGAGATAATGCAGGGTATAGGAGATCATTTCATTGTTTTAATTTTTCTTTAACATTTACTTATTTTTGAGAGGCAGAGAGAGAGAGAGAGAGAGAGGGAGGGAGGGAGGGAGGGAGGGAGACACAGAATTCAAAGCAGGCTCCAGGCTCTGAGCTGTTCAGCACAGAGCCTGATGCAGTGCTCAGATTCACGAGCCACGAGATCATGACCTGAGCCAAAGTCGGACACTTAACTGACCAAGTCACCCAGATGCCCCACCACTTTAAAGGCAAAATTGTATTACTGTTTTAAAGGAATTTGAAAACTTATAGTCTCTATAAAACAGGGAGGAAAGGAACACCTTAGAAAAGTCTACAGAAAGGCTAAGGGAATCCTCAAGAAAATCACCTACAAAGACAAAGAGATACTATGAGATATATTAATTTCCTCAGACATGTGAGAGTATTAGCACAGAAGTTACAAAATCCCCCTCAAATAATAGGATTTTCAAAAAGGCAACAAAGAAACGATCTCTTCCTAAATTTCACCAAGATGTGCCGAGGCATAAGAATTTTTGAATTCACTATGAGAGACCACTGGCAGACCTTCCTATCAGGAAACATGTGTTTAAAATTAATAAATAAAATTTAAAAATAAGTAAATGAAATCTATTCAGAAACATTTATAAGAAAAGCCTCAAAAATCCCAATTGAAAAAAAAATTCCATTGGAAAAATGTGATAAAAAATGTGGCCCTTTCACATAAGACATACAAGTGTCCAGTAACAACAACAATAACAACACCAAAACCTTAAGTAACACCTAAAAATAAAAATAAAAAGTGACTAAAGATATGAAAAAAATGTCTAGGCTCACCAGGAATGTTTAGACAATGAAAACTGAAATGAGATTTTCTTTTTTCCTTATCAAATAAACTAAGCTTTTAAAAGTCAAACATTTTTGGCAAAGGAGCATTGGAACAGATACTCACATTCTCTTCCCATGGGAGTGCAAATTGGTACAAATTATCTGGAAAATAATTTTCTAATATGCATACAACCCTTCAACAAAACAAAACAAAACAAAACCAGCAAAGACACATTCCCTTGCTTTCCCTAGTGATTTTTCCCAAATCTAGCCTAAGAAAATTAAGCTTACATCTCTCTCTGTACTTTGTAACAAAAATATTCACACAGACAGAGAAAGGGGGAAAAAGCTCAGACAGAGACATATATAGAAAAATGTTTATTATTTTGGCATAAACATTGGAAGTGAGCTAGACATCGAACAAGTAGAGCAATAGTTTAAAAACTGTGGCTGGGCCATTCAGGTGGCCATCTACAAGGGTGCTTTAAGAGACTCTTTAGTGAAAAAGGAAAGTGTCATTGATTGGATACCAATTAAATTGTATAAATACAAGGCACACACGTATGTGGACAAGGAGAGGGAGGAAGGGAAGGAGGAAGTGGGGGAGAGGGAAAGACAGATCAGTGAGGGGAAAAAAGGACTCTCACATGTTAACAGAATATTTCTGATTGGTTGGGTTATAGTTAATTTTCCTCTTTGGACTCACTGATATTTTCCCCATCTGCTTAAGATGAGCATATATCTCTTAAAGTTAAAAAAAATTATAATTTCATTTTTAACTATAGAACTGTTTAATTATTACAGAATTGATTTGGGAGTTATTTTGAGATTTTGTTAAACGTCCAGCCAATGAAATCCACAGACAAAACTCATGGATCTGTTTTGCCAGGACCGTGCAGGTAGATGGAGGAGAAGGAGAAGAGGAGTAAAGGAGGGGGGCGGGGACTGTTTCTCAATGTGTATGTTTTGGGGAGGTGTGGGGTTTGGGCCAGCAGTCCTCTGCTTCCATTCCAAGCCCGGTGGAAAGGGAAAGAACTAAATGAGCCCATCAGTAGGAACTACCTTAGTTTCCTTCCTCAGATGCATGGAGCTAAAGGGACCTTCAAGGGTGGCTTTGCAAATTCTTATTTCTCCCCGGTAGAAGTTCCCAAAGCTGCCTCAAATGCATCAGGAAGTACGCTTTCTTAAAGACATAGAATACTACAGTCAGGTCTCAATTTCGTGCAATTTTATCCTTTTTAATAAGCAGCGAAACCACATTTTACATCTGGTAATGAATTAATGGATTTTATACTGATAGAAGACTTTTCACAGAGCTATCTTCACAAGGATCAAATACCCACAATGATTAAGATCATGAACTTAGGCGTCACTCCCTAGCTGTGTGACTTCAGACAAGCTATTTTACTTCTCATGTCTGTCTCCTCGTCTACGTAATGGAGGTCACAAAAGAACCTACCTCCTTGCCTTTCTTATGAGAATTATATGAATTAAAATGGGTCAGGTGCTTAGGACAGTGCCCAGAGGAAGAACATGCCCTATGCCAAGAGTTTTCTGTATTAAATAAAAGTAAGGTACAAATGGGGCGCCTGGGTGGCTCAGTCGGTGAAGCGTCCGACTTTCGCTTAGGTCATGATCTCGCGGTTCGTGGGTTCGAGCCCCGCGTCGGGCTCTGTGCTGACTGCCAGCTCAGAGCCTGGAGCCTGTTTCAGCCTGTGACTCCCTCTCTCTCTGACCCTCCCCTGGGTCACGCTGTCTCTCTCTCTCTCTCTCCTAAAAATAAATAAAAAATATTTAAAAAAAAAAAAAAAGTAAGGTACAAGTATGTCTTGGTCACATTATACCTACAACATATTTGCAGTAGGGGACATAATTTCTTCTGTTCTCTGCAGTTCCCACCATAAAACACACACACAAAAGGAAGGTTTGTTCATTGAAATATATGTAAATAAAAGAAAGAAGAAACAAGCAATGGTCAGGGCTTCTTTTACCTACTCCAAGTCCCAAGAAGGACAAAAACAACATGGTGGCTGTTGGAGCCCACCAAGCAGAGCAGGTGAGGCTGTTCCAGAGAGGAAGCAAAGGGAAGGAGAGAGCCTGGAGAAGCAGTGGCTGAGTGGCCGAGCTGGGGTGAGCGGGGGTCCCCCAGACTTGGAAAGGGACAAAGTTTGGGAAGTCCAGTGAGTTGTGGGGAAAGAGCCCTGCTTCATGCAAGCATCCCCAGGAAGTGGCAGGACCTCAGTGCATCATCTCTGCCCTTCAGGGCCGAGGTCCAGACACAGGTGTGGACAAGTAGGTGGAGGAACCTATACAGAGGCCTGATGAGAAGAACAAGGTAGAGCAGAAGGAGATGGGAACAATTTATGGACCATCTCATTTGCCCTAGATGCTCCCAGGCTGTAAAGTAGGATCATTATTCCCTTTCAAAGATTAGAAGACCTGGAGATAACTTGTCAGGGGTCATAGAGACTTGGATGTGAATCCCAAGGATCCTCAAATCACCCCTGGTTTGCCATTCACCCCTGCATTTTCCCTGGCTGCTCATGTATCAGTATTAATACCAACTCGTTATCAGTAAATCCTGGAGCTGAAGTATGTACAATCAGTCAAGATGAGACAAGGCTTGACCTGCCTGTTTGGTCACGGGCAGGCCTCCTGTGATTTAGCCAAACTCCCTGCCTGGCCCTCTGGTCAACATCTACAGAGGAATCTATTCACGGATCAAAGGCCGCCCGTGGTATTAGTATTCAAGGAAAAGAATGATATGAGCAGGCTGGGTAAATTCCTAACACACCATCCCCATCGCTGTGGCCGTCTTGCTGATTGCTGCAAAGGATACGGGCTGCGGCAGCAGAGAGCCTGGGCTTGAATCCCAGCTGGGATCACAGACGGTGAGATATGCGATCAGGGGGTCTCTAGCTGAGTCTAAGTCACTTCCTCTACAGCACAATTACTATCATTCCCATTTCGCGTACTGTCTTTGTGAGGGTTGGATAAGACAACGGAGTGAGATGCTTAGATGCTTGAATCCTCCCCAAATGTACCTCCACCAAGAGGGACATCTGGGAAGCTGGAGCCCGAAGGGCACGCCCTGCTCCCCCAGGGGCCAGACCGTACTCAATACCCACACAGACACGGCTGAAACTAGGTGACCTCTTTGAGACCTCCCCCAACCCCTCACCGAAATTCCCGTGATTGTTGTAAATGACAGAAAGAGAAGAGCGACAGGACGTGAGGACCAAGACTGTTAGTTTTTCTAACAGCTGGAAAGGAAAACAAAACGAAGACAAATATTCCCCATGAAATTCTTACGGTAAAAAATATAAACCATGCTGCCTTGAACTGGGGTCACAGAGTAAGTTCAGACTGGACCCGGGACGTGAGTACCTTGCGAGTGTTCGACGGCTTCAGGACAGACAGACGGTGTTAATCATTTTCTGATGGTTGCTCTGAGCTGTGGCTTTGGCGAGTGAGAACAGACAAATTCCCAGGGCTGAAAAAGAAACACGGCACAATCATGGGAATTCAGGGGGAGAAGACGCTCTTGGGCCGAGTTACTATATATTCCTGGTGAAGTCATGTGAGGACTTCTCAGCTGTGCACTGTCCCCAAGGTCTATACCAAGAGCCTCCCGGGTGGGCCCCCTGTGCTGCTGTAGATGCTGGTGATGATGCCTATTTTACACACCAGGAAACGGAGGCTCCGTGCGGTTATCTAAATTGCCCGGCTATGAAGTGTCAAAGCCAGGATTCAAACCGCGGCCTGTCTAATTGTGAAGTTCCGGCTCCCGGCTGCCCGCATCTACTTGCAAAACTTAACCATCGTGGCCCACCCAGCAGGTCACTGAACATCCCTGAGCTCTCTCTTCCTAGGAGATGGAGAGAATCACAGCTTCATAAGGTCACCGGAGCTGAGGATCCTATAAGGCAAGAAAGACTTCCTCGGGAGCTCAAGCACACAGTCCCTGGAGGCAATGTTGCCCAGGAGTTTCCTATAGTTGAGCAGAAGAAACTAGAGTTCCCACACTTTCTTCTGGTTCTAAGATTCTAGATTCTGGACAAACCTTAGCAATTCTTCAGGGCTCAACTCCAGCCCCCTCTCCTCCCTTCGTTCCCTGATACCTTCCATGCCCTCTAAACCACTGGTGAGTTCTCTCTATGAAACCTTCCCGTGTTCTTTTGTGGACTGAGCCACGTAATCTTTCTCTCTTGTCCGACTATAGAATTCAGCCCAAGTGCCTTTCACCCTAAGTTTCCTGAAATAGGAGTTCTGTTGTCAGATGTTAGGGTCACTCAGAACACATTGTACAACAGTTGTGAATGCTTAATAAACACACATTGGATGAGCTTACTCGAGATACACGACAGAGGTAATAAAGTTTGATTACGTGCTAAGTGACCCCGTACGCTGATCTCATTTGATCCTCATGGAAACCTATGAGGTGTCGGGACATTATCTGACCCTCCCATGTCACCCCTCCCACCCCTTGGCACTATTTCGAGGCTGCTTCCGTGGCTTTGTATTCCCTCCTTCCACTGTGTGAATGGGGATTAATCTTTCTAGGATTCATTTTCTGCCTCTGATAAATGTGGAGGTTAAACTCAATCAATGACTGAACCCAGTCATAGTGGAAGGGGAGCAGTGTCCCAGAAGGCCAAATTTGGGGCCTGATTTTGATCCATCGTGGAGGTTTCCACTATTGTCATTGGTGCCTTGGCTAGGTCAGCCATGCCACCACTGGGTACAGCACAGCAGTGCCCAACAGCAAAAGACAGTCTTCTCAGCAGACCCCTCCACTGACTGCATGTGTGAGAGCATTGGCAACCCTCACTTCTATCAAGGCTCCAAACTTACTGTTCAACATTCATCAGTTTGGCTTAGTCCCCGTGTACCATCAAGGTTTATCCTCCTCTAGAAAGCAGCCTTGAAGGGAGATACAAGCGAATCTCATGTATTTATCTGATCTTTCCTCTGCCTCATTCTGCCATTCTCTTTCTTCACTGCCATCCCTATCACCGTCTTGAGGAACCCTCACATTCTTTCTGGTATATAGCCATTCCCCTCTTCCTCAACCCTTGGATAACCTCACTCTCTTGGAAAATCAAACTCGGCAACATTTATAAGCACAGACTTTCAAAAGAGAAGTCCCGTTAAGACTCCCCATCAACTTTTCCAGATATGGTGGTAAGGTTCATGAGTATGAGCGGAAACATTCTTCCCTTCTCACCTTCCCCGAGTGTAGGAAGGGAAAAAAACCCCACTCATCTCTTCATTCCATCGCTGCTTCAGTGATTAACCAAAAAAGGTCCAATCTTCTAGAAACACTCATTTTTTTTTTTATCTTACTTTCTCCCATCAGTCTCCCACACACTGCATTTCCATGCTATCCACCAGAAAACAAGGACAAAACACAAAGCATACACAGAGGCAACTGCCTCCCATCCATTCTCCCCAAAGTGCATGATCAGGTCACGTGCAGGGAGATTAATGTGACTCTGAGCTTGGAAATGTGCTCCTTTATGATTATTAACGAGGGTGCCTTGGAAAGGAAGGACTTTGCAAACACAGCAGTTTAAAAAATGTATTTTCTTCCTTGTTTATGAGACACAAACATATATAATTCAGTTCAAGGGTTGAGATTTTCTGTTATGATGTGCCAGGAATTATTTCTCACAATTGCAAATAATGTCCCAGTACAAATTATCCCCATCTTATCATCCAGATGTACTTCCCTTCCACATCGCTCATGTCATGTTGAAATCTAAGGCCATAAAGCTGAGACCATGAAAGAAGTCGGCCTTTGGATGGCAGCATATGGTGTGTGTTGGTTGGGGTTTTTTAAAGCACAATCAAATTTACCACTGTCAAGGGCTGCCCTCCCAACTTTCTTCTCAGCTGGTGACTCTGGTGTCTGAAGCTGATAGGAAATTATGCACTCGATAAAATATGATCGCAAGTGAGACAAAGCCAAAACAAGCAGCAGCGTACCAGAGGAGAGCCCACTTTCAACAGCCGGTGCGTCGCGTCCATCATGCTGATTGAAGCCATCCAGAGGTAAAAACATGACCTTTAAGATATGTGGGACTTAAGGGTGACGGCTAAGGCGTCCTACTCAAAATATAAGATGAATGTCCACAAATGTATGCTGGACCGCTCTAACTATGTTGAAAACCTGGCAGGTTGGAATATTTGTGTGAAAGGGATATGAACTCTGATTAGTGAACTTCTGCGAGGGGCCGGAGCACATTTTTCTTTATTACATAGGGAGCTTTTTATGCATATCCACGAAGAAGCAGAAGATATATAAGAAGAGAAAATCAAAATATGGAGTTTTGTGCTTTTCCTGGGAAAATAAAACCAGATTTCAGGAAACCTCAGTTTTCAAAAAAAATATTGCTCTTCAACAAAGCCAACACGAAAATGGGTCCAAGTTGAGTCCCATGACACGATGCAACTTTAGAAAATAGTAAGAAAAGCAAACAATACAAAAGCAAACAAAAATCATCTCAATTCCTAAAAGAGAGAGAGTCAAAAGCATGCCCTGCATTTATCTTTAATAAAGATTCTGTTTAGATGTGATCTGTCAAATATTTCGAGGTATGTGTCCGTTGTTTTTGCAAAAGAAAGTGTGGAATGTTCATTTTTCCTTTAATGGAACATATTTTTATGATCCCTCAAGCTTGTTTTTTGTTCCTCATCCACAAACAGGCTTTGGTTGCTAGGACGCATTGTCAAACTCCACCGGGGGCACAACCCCAAGCTCTAATACCAAGTACCACATTCCTGCTCAGAGAGGTGGAATGACTTGCTTAAGGTCACACAGCAGATGATTAAAACAGAAGGCACTGGTCTAGAAGTTAAGAGCCTTGGGTTCTGGCCCTGGAGCTGACAGGCTCAGGTTCCACGCCTTAAAATTACATCTCCCGAGATTCACACATTTTGTATCTTTAAAAGCAACCTTCTCAGATCCCTCCACGTCCCTTCCTGTGTCCTATGCACCCATGGAATCCAGGGGTGGGGTTTCCCATAACTCGGACCACTCCTGCGGTGTCCTTACATCTGGAGCCCTTCTCCTCCTATCAACCACCAAGCCTTTGTGTCTCCAAAGACCCCTGCAAAACCTCTTCTCCGTTAAGCCCTCCACATGAGGTGTGAGCCAGAATTCTGTCTTCCCATTGCGGAGATTAGCACATGGGGTGCTGACCAGAGGAACACGGAGACTCCGTTCATCTGGGACTTGACTGGATGTGCTAGAGAAAGTTCCAGCTGCTTGCCGTCTGCTCAGCCGCGTCATATTCTGCATTGGTCCTCGATGCCATTGCGTCAGTCTTGGGAACTCATTTGGATCTCCCTAGGTAGCCAACGGCAGTTGATGTGGGAAAGGGTGCAAGAAGGGGAGCCCTCCATTATGAACATCTCTCTGCTGTCATTCGACTGGAAATGGGGAACAGCTAAGCAGGGCGGCCAGCACCATGGAGGGCTATGGGGTGTATCAGGGAGCTTCCATAATCCAAGATAAGACCCTCAGCAATTACCTAACATTCCCACCACCCATGCCACTCCTTACGGGCCACTGGGAGGCGTGCACAGTTCAATAGGATTTTGTTACCTCTGAGGATAAGGTAGTGGAAAGAGAAAGTTCTAGAATAAGAACGCTCTGGGTTTCAATCTCCACCATAACACATAGAACAGGCGCCAGTTTCGCGAAAGCATCTACTCTCCAGGTGCCATTTTCCTTTTCCTCAAAATGGAATTGAAAATACTTGCCCTGTCAAGCTTCCCAAGTTGAGGCAGAAAAGAGATTCAATTGCGTGGGGCACAGTGATTCAAACACTTTTTCTCAAGGTGAAATACACACACGGAAGAGTGTGCCTTAGAGAAGTGTGCTTTTGTGCATTTCTCCACACTGTGGCGGGCAACTAGCTCAAGAGACAGAGCTCGGCCCAGAAGCCCCCCTTGACCCCGTCCAATATCCTGACCCGAATACCGAAACTTAACTGTACCTTTATACGAATGGGATCATGCAATATGTACCCCTTTGTGTCCTCTCTTTCACTCAACATTATGTTTCTCAGATTCAACCACATTTGTGAGTGGCTTTAATGACTCGTTCTCTTTCTTGTATTGTATTGTATTGTATGATAGTCTGTTATGTGAACACACTGGTTTTTCAAATCCACTGCTATTGAAAGGAAAGCATGAACAGCGCCACTAAGCAATTCTTCACCTTATAAGAAATATGCAGATATGAGATATTATCATCGTTACTGTTAAGGCCGTTCCTAGCAGGCATGGAGGCCTTGGGAAAAAATATCAAGTGGTGAAATTAAAGTGGGAAAAGGGGAGGGACGATCCAGAATGAGCTACTTTCCGGTGTGACGAGGAAATGTAAAATGTAAGGTACATCATAAACGTGAGATGCTGCCAAGTGTTTCCAAGTGCAGCCATTTATTTCAGCAAATATTTGAGTTCCTACAACATACCAAAGGCTTTGCAGTATTTTGTATGATTCTAATAAAAACCCTCTAAGGGAGGAAGAAGAGGCATTCTTATTCAGATGGTTATGGAACAAAGCTGAAGCCCGGAGAGGTGTGCATCAAGCCATGGAGGACAGCGAGTAGAGGAAATTCATTCATTCATACATTGGTTCGTTTGACAGAGATTTACTGAGCTTTCAGAATATGCTAACCACTGTACACTGTGTCAGAGATAAAAGGTGTCAAAAGACAGAAGCTCTCACGTCAATTACAGTGTAGTTGATGTGATGGTTATTGATCAGTAATCACCCAGGTGAATGACAAACTGGAAGCATGGGCTTTAAAAGGAGAGACGCATAGCATCGTGTATGGATGCAGTTGGGAGGGGAGAGGCTCCCCTGTGGAAACCATAGCCGTGAGGAGGGCTAAGGAATGTATCAGCGTTGCCTGGATGAGGAGGAAAGAAGGGCATCCAGGTGGGAGATGCCGCATGGGCAGAAAGGAGCAGGGCAGGTGTGGGAGGCTCAACGATGCTCTAAAGGGACCCAGAAGCCATAGTAAGGAGTTTTGTCTCTCTCCTGGGAGTAGTAGAAAGTTGTTCTGCAGGGGCGCCTGGGGGGCTCAGTCAGTTAAGCATCCGACTTCGGCTCAGGTCATGATCTCAGAGTTCATGAGTTTGAGCCCCGCGTCGGGCTCTGTGCTGACAGCTCAGAGCCTGGAGCCTGCTTCAGATTCTGTGTCTCCCACTCTCTCTCTGCCCCTCCCCTGCTCATGCTCGATCGCTCTTGCTCTCTCTCAAAAATAAACAAACATTAAAACAAATTTTTTTAAAGAAAGTTGTCTTCCAGATAGCCCAGGACTATTCTCCAAATGCCATGAAATTCAACAAGGAAATGAGACACAACACACACCTGCTGTGCGCCAGCTAGATGAAGGACACTGAAATCTGCACGGCGAGGTTTTTAAAAGAAAACAGACCTCCAATACGCTTAATGGATCCCACTTAGGAAAAACAAGAGGAACCATGCTCACTTGGCAAAACTGCTTGCCATCTGGGAAAGGAATGGGCAGGTGGGTTCTGTCTGCCCCCCAAAGGTCTTCCCATAAGGGGCACTGGTGTGGCTGTGTGTCGGCTGGGGCCTCAGATGAGGAGGTCGGGGCACCAGACAGGGAAGGCAAAGAGGTTCCTTACCCAGAGGCCTCCCCTGGTCATTGTGACCGCTCTTCTGAGGCCACCTGCATGACCACAGCCTCACCTTGGGGACTGCAATGTGAGGTTCTCGGTCTATCAGCAGGATTTGAGGTTTCTCTGGCTGCCAAAGGCTACTAAACTGGAGACCTTGCCTGGAGCTCCCCGGAGAGAAGGGCAAAGCCTGGATTATACCTAGCTGGTTGCCCCGGTGTGAAGGGGCTCCTCATTTGATAACAAGGATATTTTTAAAGGTATTGCTAAGTATCGTGAGGGCCCTTCTCTAAGAGTATGAAACCACCCTTATGTTTCCTATCAAAAGAAGAACAAAACGAAGGCTCTACAATTTCTCACATTAGAGCTGGTGTCATATACTTGCAGTGTTTGGCAGCCCTGGTGGGTTTGCCTTTTTATTAGTTACATTCTCAAGCCCAGCAAAGGTTGGGCTTCTCGATGTGTTTTGAATTAGATTCACGAATACTATAAAAAAAATAAATACTATAAAAAAAATTAAGCTAATAAAGTCCTAAAGATCAAGTTGAGAGAGTCAGGTTTTTTTTTTTTTTTTTTCCCCCTGAGAATTCTGGAACTTGAATTAAATCTATATTTTTCTAAGATCATAGACCCTTAGGAATGGAGGGAAGATTAGAGGATGACCTGGTCCAATATACCATTTGACGTTTCATTCTCTCCGACAATACTCCCCACTGGGTGCTTTTCCTCTCTGCCAATCAAACACCTCCAGTTACCAGGGGCCCATCCACCTCATTTCGGATATCAACACCGGCGTACAATGTNCAGCATGAGCTGGGGAGGAACAGAGAGGGGGAGACACAGAATCTGAAGCAGTCTCCAGGCTCTGAGCTAGCTGTCAGCACAGAGCCCGATGCGGGGCTCGACCCCACGAACCATGAGATCATGACCTGAGCCAAAGTCGGACACTCAACCGACTGAGCCGCCCAGGCGCCCCTAGCCTTAGCACTTCTAACAGCCCTATTCTGAAACACAGCAGAGTTCATTTAACACGACTGGGTCTGTTGACCCCTGGTTATCATCACTTCGTTTTCCAAATATCTTTTAAACAATTTATTTACAAATCTCTACACATTAAGACAACCAGGTGAATTTCAACTGCTCCATAAATGAAGGGTCAACATCTTCAGGTACAAGTTTTTTTAACCTCCATCACTGAGTCTACAAATATTTGCTGAGCCCTGCCACATGTGGGGAACCATGTTGGACGCTAGGAATGCAGAAATACAGGAACCTTTTAGCCCCTCCAGAACTCACAAGCCCAAAAGGTCATGAGCAAGTACTGATAAAGACAGCGGGGCACGGATCTGTGCCACGGTAGAGATTAGCTCAGAGGGTACTGAGAAGTTTGGGGACAAAAGTGAGTGCACGGAACTCAGCCTGGGGGTTGGTATGTGTAGGGAAAGTGAGCAGAGTCTTCAGATGAATCTCTGGTAAGAATAAGGAGTCGGTCACAGAAGGTGAGAGAATGAGAGCGGGGAATTCCCTCTTAGGGAAACAGCTGCTATAANTTTTTAGCTTTTAAAAACTAGATTTATATTTTTAGAGCCGTTTTAGTTTCACAGAAGTATTGAGCAGGAATTACAGAGAGTTCCCACATTACCCTCTGCACACACACTGCCTTCCCCAGATCCACCTCCCCCACCGTCGGACAGAGTGGTCATCGATGACCCTATACTGATACATCACGACCACCTCGAGCCCGTAGTTTCCCCTACGGTTCAGCCTTGATGTTGTATATACTTCGGGGGTGGGCAAATGTATAATGACATGTGTCCACCATTATGGTATCACACAGTAACAGCACTGTTCTGAAAGTCCTCTGTGCTCTGCGCGTGTGGTCCTCCCTCCCCCCCAAACCCTGGAAACCACTGATCTTTCACGGTCTCCACAATTTTGCCCTTTTCCAGAACGTCATGTAGTTGGAATCATAGAGTATGTGGCCTTTTCAGATTGGCTTCCCTCACTTTGTGATGTTCGTTTAAGTCTTATTTTTTTTATATGGAAACCAACTTGACAATAAACTATTTTAAAAAGTCTTATTATGGCCTGATAGTGCCTTTCTTTTTAGCACTGACTAATATTCCATTGTGTGGATGTGCCATAGTTTACTTACCCACTCACCTTCTGAAGGACATCTTGGTTGATTCTAAATGTTTGCAGTTATGAATACAACTGCTATAAACATCACTGTTCAAGTTTTATGTGAACGGAAGAGTTCAATATACTGGGGTTAACACCAAAGAGCGTGATTGCGGGATCCAATGGTAAGGTTAAGTGTACCTTGGTAACAAACTGTCAAACCATCCTTCAAAGTGGCTGTAGCACTTTACATTCCCACCAGGGCCAATATTTTATTCACTTAGTTAAAATCATTTATTGCAGAAATAGCCACTGAGCTTCTACGACCGGACCGGCGTGGGGAATCCCGGGGTGAACAAAACAAAAGTGGTCCTGCCCTTCCGGGGTTTGCGCTCATGCACAGAACTTGCGAGAAGTTATGGAAGAGGTCCTCCTGCAAGGGGAGCTGTCGCCTGGCGCTGCCTCGGGAAATGGCCGAACAGGAGAGGGAATGGCTCCGTCCACTATCCGCTCAGGGAGGGCATCCTGGAAGAGCAAAAGGCTCTCCCCACACCCCAAAGGGTTGGCCGATTGGAGAAGAGGGGACCCTAAGGCACGGCGGACTTGACGACGGAGAAGGCTGCGACAGATGGGTTGACTGTTGAAGAACGCTGTGTGAGTCCCTCCCGTAGACTTCAAGAGTCCAAGTTCTTTGTCCGTCGAGTCGTCCTTTGGTACCAAGGAGTGAGTCGCAATGGTTTCAAACTGAAAGGAACCTCAGGGTCCAGCGGTCCCATGACTTACAAACGTTTTAACCAATAAGAGTCCTCCTCAGATTCACCCCCAGGTGAAATCCCAACGTGTAAATCAAGTACAAATGGGTGTGTTTGTTTCCTACTGCTTTGGCAACAAATTATGCAAACGTAGAGGCTGAAAACAACAGAGATTTGCCATCTAGGAGCCAAGAGCCCAGGAGCCAGCAGGGTGTGTTCCTCTCTAAAGGCTCCAGGGCAGAATCTATTTCTTTGTCCTTTTCCTTTCGCCCTTTCCTCCGTCTTCAAAGCCAGCAGCATACGATCTCCCCCGCCCCCACCCGCCTCTCCCCCCACATCTGCTTGTCTCCTGCAGGCTCCCCAGCCTCCTTACGGGGGCCTTGTGATTACACTGAATGCACCCGGATGATCCAGGAGAATCCTCCCACCTCGAGACCCTTCACTTAAGCACGCCTGCAAAGCCCCTTCTGCCAAGTAAGGAAACACGTGCATGGGTCCTGGGGGTGGATGTGGGCATCCTTGGGGGCCATTACTCATCCTACCACAGGGAAGTTGCTCTGATCAGAGCGCAGATGGAAGGTGTAATACCCAGAAAACTCCCAATACTGCACAGGCCACAATTTTAAAGCTACCGGCCTTCTTTAGATCATGGTAAGGGTCCAAAGACAGGAAGGGACTACTTTTAGAGCCCATAAAAGTTTTATGAAAGATCAAGGCCTAGGATCTACTCCAGGGCCCATGCCCTTTCCCTTAATCTCATTACTTTCAAAGGCTTCCTGTGAACAATACTAACACTAAAAAGGAGCAGAGGGTAGGTACAGTACAAGCCATGGTCAAGACTGCCATGTAGCTTTGCAAAATGGAGACACAGATGAGGGTTCCTTGGGACACTGAGCTACGAATTGGAAGGCCTTTCACTCCGGAACCATCTTTAACAAAGCAAGTCCTGGTTCCTCAGCAGCTAACTGCTCAGGATAAAGCAGAAGTCCAGCCCACCCTAATCGGAGCACAAGACCCCTGGCAAGGGCCGCAGAGACCAGAAGGGCTGTGCATGGCCTCGCTGCTTGGTGACATCGGCCCTCAACCACTTGTCCTCACGATCCTGGCCTGGTGCGTAACCCATCTGCTCCCACAACCCCCCGCCCTCCTGTCATTTACCACTTTTTTCCTGAGTCTCAAATATGAGCCACAAGTTTTAAGACTCTGCAAAAGACTAGACTCTCTGACGTTTGGGGGATCTGGTGTTTATTAAGCTGGGAGATTCAAACTGACTGTGATTTGTTCTCAATTTAGGTCAGTGACAGACAAATGCCTGAAGTGTGGTGTGGTGTGGTGTGGTGTATGTGTGTGTTGCGTTTGTATAGCATCCAGGATCCAGGCACATTTGGGGGAATAAACAGTTTAAAAATCCAGGCAGCCACAAGTTGGAGAGAAAAGAAAATAAATGCACATTTGAAATCAATTATGCTATAAATGAAGTGGGACAGGGAGCCAGAGCGCAGGGGCCCCACTGCGTGATGCTACCACATCTGGCCGATGCCGGCTCTATTTAAATGGCTTTTAAAGATCAGCGAACAGGTCATCCCAGTCTGTTAACCTCTGAAAACTGGACGGGCCACACCCTTCTCCTGGGATGCCGGGTCTCTCCTGACCATGCTGGTAATAATCACCAGGCCTTCTCCATGCAACTTCAAATCGTAGTTACCAAACACCTACTGTGTGTGGGGTGCTGCTAAGCACCTTAGAAAAAATCTCCTGTGGTCTTAACAATGTGTGAGCCAAGTACCATCCTAGAGTCAAATTTATCTCACCAATAGAAGCAACCATGGCAACTATAGCTCGGGAATCTTAATTGCCTAAGACTCCTCCAAGTGGGAAAGGTGTGATTTTTACCATAGATAGGTTTGTGTGTCTCCGAAATCTGTCATCTTCCGGCCACACTGCATTTTAGCCACCAAGCTAATGCCAGGGGCGATATATGATTATAGATGTAAACTCTGTCCCCCGGGAGATCTCCTTTAATTCACTCATTCCTCTCTATTTGGCTCATATTCAAGTAGAACATGAGAGGACCCAAATATGCACTAGATTAGAAAGTTCCCGAACCTCGTAGAGCCTACGTCTATTGGAAGCAGGGACCCAGATAGTCAATGAATGAACAGAAAAATGTATTACTAGCTGTAGATGTTGACAGGTGGTACAAAGGACATGACCAGACTGCTACCATGGAGAATAGCTGGTGACTATGCCCCCCAACAAGGGAACACATCATTTTATCAGATAATGAGTTTCATGTCTCTGCAAGTATTCAATCAAAGGGTGGGTGACCCACAGATGTTCCTGCCCCTATGGGAAGCCAGTAGAGTTGAGGGAAGTAGATATCCATCAACTTGATTCCCTGAGAAGTTCATTCCACCCATAACAGAATGTGATTTTCCCTGAAGCGAAGGGAGAAGGTCCAGAAGAAAAGACTTGGGTTATTGGTTAGGATTCACGAAAACTGGGCTCAGGCCAGGTGCACATCAAGCTATATATTGTGGTTATTGTTGAGGGAGAAACAACAGAAGAGAAGATATTCAAATGACGGGAGGTGGGCTAGTAAAGGGCAGACCAAAGTCATGGGCAGCAATGGTGGGAAAGGCGGAAACTCCAGGTTCAGACCAAGTTCAGGCTCCACCAAGATGATTTGGGGATGGGGGTGGGGGGAGCCTAATCACTCAGCTCTGCAGAGCTGGGCCCACGGGAGAACCGAGTCTGGTTATCTGCTCACACATCGGGTCCCTGTGCCCCTTCAGAGCAGACAGCCGAGAAGTGTCCGGTCTGAGCTGGAAACCATATAGGCACTTAAGGAGCACTTCATCTTAAAAGGAGAACTGTTTTGCTTTTGTCAAACTGGTTAATTTGTCCCAAATGTTAAAAACCTCTTGTCCTCTTGAAAGATCAGCCGTCTACAGATTCAAAGTGCAAACAGCCAGACCAGGGGAGAGTTAAACCAAACACCTCCTCAGTCTCAACCCTGCCTGTGCGTCCCACCAGCAGGTTCACATTGGGAAGAGACGACTGATTTTCACCTGCAGCCTGAGGACAAGTTTTCTGGGGGAGAAGGGGGAGCTAGCTCTGAAGCGGCAATATTCTGTATAATGTGGGGTGTCAGGCGCGACAGTGCTCTGATTCTGGGGGTAAAATAACATCTCTGATTCGGCTCAGACAATTGCGGTGCTCCTAAGCCAAAGATAATGTCCCTGGTCCATGATTTTGAAACTGAAGCTCAGAATTCTTGGATTTTTGAAAACCCCTTTCTGCACAAAGGAGGAAAAGAAGTATGTATCTCAAATTTTTAAGGTCTGGCGAAAATCCAGGATTTATTAAAACACACACACACACACACACACAGCCAAGGGTTTTGCTACAGTCTTTATGTTTACAATCTTATTTTGATTCCAGTTAGTTAACACACAGTGCTACACTCTTGATAGGCGTTTTCTCATGCAGTTCTTACGACAATCCAGTGGAGGGGAGACTTAGAGTATCATTCCCTCCCCCTGCCTTTTGTTGCTAAGAAAACTGGGGTTCCGGGAGATTCAACACGCTGCCCGAGCTCACACAGATGGTAAGTGGTAGAGCCAGGATTTGAACCCGTTCCATCTCCCTCCAGAGAAGTCGTTCTGCCCCCCAGGGGACACTTGGCAATGTCTGCAGACATTTTTGGTGGTCACAGCCAGGGGACAGATGCTGCTAGCAGCTAGTGGGTCGAAGCCAGGGATGCTTCGAAAGCCTCTAACACGCTCACGGCAGCTCCCTGACAAATAGCCAGCCCCAAATATCAATAGTTCTGAGGCTGAGAAACCCCAGGCCAGAGGCTGTGCTGTAAATGATCACCCTTCCACTTGGCTTTTCGGGTTTCATAGCAATGCTCTCCAGCAGCCCAAGGTCCCGCTAGGGTTTATTTCAACCCCATTGTACGACACGCGGGTGCATAAAGCACCTCAGAGCCTTCCTGCCGTCAGGTGAGAAACATGACGTCACAGCATCCTGTTCTCACCGGGACTTCTCTCTCGCACATGTGTAGCTCGCTTTCTCAGGGACAGGCTCACAGCCCCACCAGTTTTGTTTGTTTGTTTGTTTGTTTGTTTGTTTTTTGAGAGAGACAGAGAAAGAGAGAAAGAGAGAGAGAGAGTCCCTAGCAGGCTCTGCACTGTCAGCACAGAGCCCAACGCGGGGCTCTACCTCACAAATCATGAGATCATGACCTGAGCCGAAACCAAGAATCTGACACTTAACCAACTGAACCACCCAGGCGCCCCCACGTTTTCACTTACAATCCTAAGAGCAACGGTACAAAATGAGAAACCGCCCATTTCACAGTGGAAGCTGTGATTTGTTCAAGGTTAACTGGGAAACAAGTCACACAACTGGGGCGCTTGGGGCGCTCAGTTGGTTAAGGGTCCAGCTCTTGGTTTAAGCTCAGTTCATGATCTCATGGTTCATGAGTTTGAGTCTTGTGTCAGGCTCTGTCCTGACAGGGCAGAGCTTGCTTGGGATTCTCTCTCTCTCTCCCTCTCTCTCTGCCCCTCCCCTGCTTGTGTTCTCTCTCTCTCTCTCTCTCTCTCTCCCTCTCTCTCTCTCTCTTTCACACACACACACACACACACACACACACACACACTAAACTTTAAAAACAAACAAGTCACAGAACTAAAGCTACATATGTAGGCCCCATCCCCAGCCCTGCACACCCATCTCTGGTGGAACTTTGCAAACTTCAGTAAGAATTTGCATCAGCTGCGGGGCCTGTTTTAAGCAGGCCGGCCCCTCCCCAGTGCTCTGATTCCTGAGGTCTGGATCGGGGTGCAGGAACGGGCCTTCCTGAGGTGCCCCCATGAGGTTCTGACGCAGCTGTCTCACGGAACCAAATTTTGAGGGATGCTCTACTCTATAATGCTGGATATGAAGTGTATTTCATCGCCAAAATAAAGGCAAAGACACTGATTTTGTTCATTTCCTATTAAAAGTAACAAAAGGTAATGCATGTGTGCATATATGCCTGGAAAAGAAGGCCAGTGGCTTTTGCGATCTGTGGGGACAGGGGGGACGGGAGGTGGCTTGCGTGCCACTGTGGCCTTGCCACGAAGGGCCTCTTGGTCTTGAGCATTCTCCTTGGCTTCTCAAGGTTTTATTCTGCCACCATTTACCACTCAACTAGTAAAAGGGAGCTAAAATTCTCTGCTTTTTGGAATGCTCTCAGCATTAGACATTTATGTCTGGGACGTACCTAATAGAGTATGAAGACCCACTGGGCTATACGTGACCGGTGCGTCAGTGTTTGCACTGAGTCTGGTCAGTTCAAGGCTGTGACACAGCAGCCCCANAGCTGGGCGAGACGAAGCCCCGTCCCGCTGGCGCATTCCCCCTGCCCGCTGAACCAGAATAAGCAGCGGCACAAAAGCATCTGAAGTATTTTGAAATTTATAAACATGCCCAGAGCAAAGAGCCTGTCTTCCTGGCTCTGATGAGAGAGCGCCAGAGTCCCTTTTCTTACTTACTGTTTATCCATTTGGGACTGCAAGCGACACATTGGTGAATAAACTCAGAGACGTCAAGGCACGGGCAGGTGATCGCCGGTAGAGGCTTCCTTTGGAATTACATGATGATTTCTGTCTGAAAACCCGACCCGAGTCAAACGCTTTCAGCTCTGTTGGGTGGTGGGAGCTTCTCCGAGTCCCGTCACGAGGTGGACAGCGCGCAGATCACAGGGACTGGCATGCCTGGTGTCCGACGCAGGTGGCACAGGGCAGTGACACAGGCTGCAGCGTTCATGACGTCAGCCGCGATCACGGAAACCTTGCCCAGCACCAGGCACACACGCTGGCGTGCAATGGCTAATGGTGACAGTGCAAACGCACGCCTGCCTGCAACACGCTCAGAGTCTGTAGCGGTGAACAAACCACTGGGGGGGACAGGGGGCACTGGACAAGGTATCCGCCAGTGCAACTCAGTACTGCCAAGGTCATGAACAACAAGGAAGGGCAGGGGAACTGTCACAGGCCAAAGGAGACTAGCGCGACATGGCAACTAAATGCAGTACGGTAGCCTGGATTGGATCCCAGGACAAAAAGAAGACCTTAGGGGAAAAACCGTTGAAGTCCGAGTCTGGAATCGAGTTAACAGTAATGTACCAACATTGTAATGACCCACAGCGGGTGTTGTAAGTTGCAAGAACTAATAAAATGTTAACAAGGAAGATAGACTTTTCTGTACATCGAAACTACTCCACAATAATAAGTAAATTTTTAAAAAACCAACTAGAGGCTTTGGCGGGGGGGTGGTGGGAAATGCATATCTTTCGGCTCTTATGCTGACTGTGCTGGTTCGGGAGTTCTACTTTTTACCGCTTAAGTAGGAATCCACAAAACAAGGCCTGGGTAGCTGTCCTTTCTCAGGTCCAGATGTTCAGCTTTTCTTCTGTTAGATGAGATACTAGAGGCCCTCGTGACATCAGGTATCCCAGATTCCTCCGATACTTTCCTTCGTAAGTTTGACTTAGCCAGGAAAGCAGTGGGCGTTCCAGATTGGGGAAACTGATGAACAAATCTTCAGGGAACTGTCTTCTGTCCTTTTCTTCCTCCAAATTCAGAATTCCACGGAAAGAAGAGAATGTGTCGCCTCCTTGTCCCTCACTGAGGGCGAAGCACCTTACATAATTATCCCATCAAGGCTGAATATGAACTATGGGGGGCTGAATATGAACTATGGGGTGTGGGGAGAAATTCCCCACAGGGAAGTTAGGAATGCTGTGTCTGGAAAGAACAGGAATAAATGCTGGGCAGCACAAGGAACAGGGGTCCGCCCCCGGAGTGGGCCTGAGGAATACGCATTTTAGAGGAGCCCTCCCGCACAGGTTTTCTTTGTCACAGGATGGAAGGATCCCACTTGAGAACCGCCAGTCTAATGTGGCGGACAGACAAGAGTCATGATACAACACAGACGCTGTCTGTCTTCTAAGGAAAGCAGAACATGTCATAGGAGCCCAAGGAGAGAGAGACGGACTTTGACCACAGAGATGAGGGAAGGCGCTACGGAAAAAATGGCAGTGAGCTGGGTCCTCACATATGGGTAAGATCTCAGAGGGTGGGGAATGGCACTATGAGGAACTCCTTATTCATATTTTCGCTTTGCAATAAAAAAAAAAAATCAGAGCAAAGGACATGAGAACTATGGTGGCGCAATGTGGCTAGACTGTGGGGTGCGGGGAGACAGGAGTGAAGATCAGTCCGCCTAAGCAGGAGAAGGGCCTCTGAATGTCCTATAAGGGGCTGCCCTGCACCCAGGGACCTTCTGCACCCAGAGCAATTAACACGAGGGACCTTCCAGTAAAGGGGAACTTCTGCACCCAGAGCAATTAACGTGAGGCTCCCTGCCCAAGAAAACTCTGGTCTCCCTTGTGCCTGGGAAGACTGCAAACTCCCTGAGAACCTGAAAGGCTGAGCGTGGGCACAGGAAGGTGAGGAAGGAAGACGCTGGAATGGATCTGACAGCAGTTTATGGAGACCCGAAGCACAGTTGCCCTGGAAATGGAAAGATGGAGAGATTGGAGAGAATAAAGATGGCAGAGCTTGGGACTTGAGCAGCCACAAGGGACACATTTCTGACTTCTACTTGGGGGATCAGGTGAATGGGGTGCACTTGTGATATGGACCTGCGCATGGCTTTGGGGGGCCTGGAAGCCTGTTGAGCGAGGAAGGGCACTTGTCATCACGTCCTGGGTGGTATCACCAGTGTGAGAGGCCAGAACGGCTGTGCGGATGAACCGAGAGAGCCGAGGTCCCTGCTGGGACGATGGTGCCGAGTTTTAGGTCTGAAGAGTTACAGAGTTCAAAGTCTGATCAGTGAGGTCTGTCACCAGACCCTCGCACTGCGCTGCGAGGAAAAGGTTAAGGAAAGAGGGCGAGAAACGGGACTGCGGGTAGTGTGTCCTATTAGCTCCATTGTATGCAACTGATCATCCCCTTGGGTTGCCGCAGCCATGGGCATTTGGCTTAAAGACCAGATAGAAACTCATAGAAATACCTGGGAGATTTAAGTTTGACTGGGAGGATGGAGGAGGAATTGCCTGAAAGAGGGAAGCAGGAGGAAGAGCCGGAGGGGGAATCGACTCTGAATTAGTTACTACACATGGGGAGGAGTTAATTCGTTTTCTGGTCTACCTCTGCCAGCTTCACTCATTCCTTCAAGAAATATTTATCAAGTGCCTACTAGAAATTGTGGATGCAAAGCCTCTGCTCTTGTAGGACACAGATTCAAGCAGGGAATCGGACAAGATTGAAATAAATGAATATATAATACGATCCCAGGCTGCTTCTAGAAAGAAAGGGATTAAATGCCAGGCACAGCAAAGGAAGGAAATTGGTAGGTAGGCAGAGAGATTTGCTGTCACAGTGAGTTTTTTCCTTCTGATTCAGGCCATCAAACTTGGTAAAATGGAAGAGAAGGGTAAATCAGATTATTTAGAATACAAATTGTGAATGAACCAAAGACAGATTGAACCTGACGGGGTCGTTTTCTGATGAATGAGGGAGGATCATGGAGAGCAGCCCAGGATTGTCAACGGGAATCAGAAAGACCCCGGTTTCAGTCTCAGCAACTGTACTGTGTGACCCTGTGTGAGTTACTTAACCTCTCTGAACCTCAGAGACTTTGTAGAAAATTTACATGGCTATGCCTTTGAAAGTCTGTGCTAAGGATTAGGAATCATTTACATAAAGTGTTAGTACAGAACCTCTTATAGATGGTCACACACATTGTCAAAGGAGGGAGAAATTTTTGTCTCCTCTCCCAGGCAATCACTCTGAAATCCCAGCCAGCACCGTCTACTTTCCGTCTTGACAACTCGAATTGAATGCAGGGGGTTGGTTCGTGTTAATAATGCTACCCCAAAGAAGCTGTTGATTACTTCCTGCTACCTCACCCCATAAAAAGCCCTGGCTCCCATGCTGGTAGAATTCTGATTGCCCAATTCTCTCTCCTATTCTACAAGCTCACCTACATTTTTTTGCTGATTACCCAGAGAAGGTTCAGTGACTTGCTTCTAAAATGCCTTACTGAGTCAGTTAATAGTAGTAGTAGTATTTGCATTCCTAACACAGAATATTATAATTATTACATATTATTAGCATTAGTGTTAACATCTTTCTTTCTTTTTAATGCTTATTTACTTTTGAAGGAAAGAGAGAGCATGAGCAGGGAAGGGGCAGAGAGAGAGGGAGACACAGAATCCGAAGCAGGCTCCAGGCTCTGAGCTGTCAGCACAGAACCGAACGTGGGGCTCAAAATCACGGGCCCTGAGATCACGACCTGAGCCCAAGTCGGACGTTCAATCGACTGAGCCACCCAGGCACCCCAACACCTTTCTTACAAGTAAAAATCTTACCTGGGCCCTATGTTTGTGGATGATGAAAAGACGGTTGGGGCTGTACGTGGTAATGGATACTAGATTTCCCACCCCACCCCCCACCGCTAGGTCCTTGATAGCTGGGGAAACACCACAGGCTTTGTGCGAAATGCACGGGATGTTTTACCGACATCCTGACCCAGAGAAACTGTGGTCCTGCGTGCTACAAAGGCTGCTAAAAAAAACTCTTGGATTTGGATGCCCGTCTCAGAAGTGCAGGACTTAGAGGGGTGTAGGTGGGAATTCAAACCCCAGAGGTGGAAGGGTATGAAGACTGCAAGGGCCCTTGTAGATCAATGTAACACCCTGTGCTTCCCAAACAGGAGTGGACACACGTGTCTATCCCATGCCAACATGTGATTACATTGCATCCTACCGCTGTGTGAATTTCGCTTGGAGGTTACATTAGATCAGAATAAACACGAACTAATGTGGATTTTTGTGGTCTCGCATTCATCCTTTAGAAATTTCGCTGTTATGTTCAGCTGGCTCGAGCTCCGTTTCTGCCTGCTCAGAGTTGACTCCAACACACCATATAGATGGACACACTGGGGAGACCCTTGACCCGGGTCATACAGTGAGCAAATGGCAAGGCCAATCCCAGTCCTAGGTCTCATGCTTCTCCAACCCAATCAAGGAGGAAAGAGATGAAGTAGAAGAAGAGGTGGTGGTGGCTTTTGTTCCTTCCTGTTTTAAATCAAGGGCAGGGGCGCCTGGGTGGCTCAGTTAAGAAAATGACTTCGGCTCAGGTCATGACCTCACGGTTGGTGAGTTCGAGCCCCACCTTGGGCTCTGTGCTGACAGCTTGGAGCCTGGAACCTGCTTGGGATTCTGTGTGTCTCTCTCTGTCTGCCCCTCTCCCGCTCATGCTCGGTCTGTCTCTCAAAAATAAACATTAAAAAAATAATAATAAATCAAGTGCAATTTTCTTCCCCACATATATTCTTGGGCTTGTGAGCTGCAATTCTGAGGAGGCAAACTCATCCTGCAAGTTGAGTTTTTCTCCACAACCTGGCTTTTTCCATTCGAATCCTTGTCCGTGGCCCAGGAAGGGCAGCACAGGGCAGGTCTTGCTTTCATGCAAAAAAAACCCACCATTTATTTATGAAGGCCTGTCAGTTTGCCAGGCACAATTGAAGCGTCAGTCACTTTTACCATTAAAAATCTTGCAGTGAGCTTTAGTGGTAGAAATCTGAGTCATCAAAAATAATTCTAAGTAGGGGCGCCTGGGTGGCTGAGTCGGTTAAGCGTCTGACTTTCACTTAGGTCATGATCTCGCGGTTCGTGGGTTCAAGCCCTGCGTCGGGCTCTGTGCTGACTGCCAGCTCAGAGCCCGGAGCC
>NW_027528369.1:1889873-1902558 GCF_008692635.1 Crocuta crocuta
AAAAAAAATAATTCTAAGTAGGGGCGCCTGGGTGGCTCAGTCGGTTAAGTGCCCAGCATCGGCTCAGGTCACGATCTCACGGTTTCGCGGGTTTGAGCCCCACACCGGGCTCCGTACTGACAATGTGGAATGTGCTTGGGATTCTCTTTCCTTCCCTCTCTGCCCCTTCCCCACTCACACTCTCTCTCAAAAATAAATAAACTTTAAAAATAATAATTCTAGGGGCACCTGGTGGCTCAGTTGGTTGAGCATCCATCTTCGGCTCAGGTCATGGTCTCACAGTTTCTGAGTTCGAGCCCCCCGTCGGGCTCTGTGCTGACAGCTCAGAACCTGGAGCCTGCTTCGGATTTTGTGTCTCCCTTTCTGCCCCTCCCGTGCTAGTGTGCTCTCTCTCTCTCTCTCTCAAAAATAAACATTAAAAAAAAAAAAAANACAAACATTACAAAAGTTTTAAATAATAATTCTAAATAAGACCTATATCTACTGGGAAACCCAAGAGCTCCCTGAACTTCCTTCAGGGAAGTTCACACAGCTCCCTCCCTGCCCCTTAATCACCATCCAATGAAAATCCCCATCACCCCTTGTCATTATTAAATATTGAGGATAACCTTTGGATGTATATTGGTATATTTCTTTTATGCTTTAGTATGTGTATCTTTGCATAATAACTTTGATTATATGTGTACATAAACATTTTTTCCAAACTCGCCCACATACTATTTCCTAAGAACTTTGCTATGTTATTAGGAAGTGTTCGTAGGTATCATTTAAGAAAGCTACACAGTCACTTATTCATCCCCTGGTTGTGGGCAATTTTCCATTTTGCTGTTCATAATTTAATTAATAAGAGCATCTTTCCCCCCCCCCCACAACCCTTCAAATGGATTACTGAAAATAGAATAGCTGACATAGGAATAATTTACATAAAGTGTTAGTATGTGTTATCCTTGCCAGCCTTGGGGAATTTCACTGAAGAAAAAAAAGACTCTTTGCCAATTGATATACGAAATACAGCAGGTTCCGTATATTACCTTCTGTTTGCTCCTGTAGTTGAACTTCTGTCCATGTTCTCCAATTAACTAATTACAGTCTCTTCTTTGGTGAATTACCTTTGCACTTCTGGTGGCTTTCTGTTCCGCAAGGCCCTTCCTAAAGCCTACTTCTCAGCATTAGGGGACCTCGGGTCCCTTCAGCATAATGGAATCCCGCTCCCTTTTGGCAGGACTGGATTCCAGGAGGCCCACAATCAAATCGCAGTAACTACGTGTGGTTGTAAGAGAAGCACTTGGGTTTACGTGGCACCTCTCCACCCAGAGACTGGGCGCCAAGCTTTGCTCCCCAGATGCGGTACATATTCAATCAATGTCGAAGGGAGGGAGGGAATTAGGAGGTAAGGAGGGCAAGATCAGCCCCTCAGGTCATGTCACCGTCAGGTGGGTGGCGATCACAGCCGAAGACAGCGATCAGGAGACCCGGGTCTGTAATCTGAGTAAGTACCTCCACTTAACCCAACCGCACAGGCCATCACGGCATCGACACTGCCAGTCTAAGAACAGAGATAGGACCTAGCTAGCCTCTGCGTCACGCACTGAAAGATTTGCAGAGACAGAGCTGACTCAGTAAAAATCTAGAAGGCACTCTTTAAGTTAGCCAGTGTTTAAATGCTGCCAGATTTCCAACATAAAGACTAAAACCATGGAAATCCACAATTAAGAAAATGTCCCACTTGCAACAAAACTGGAAGCTTGGAAACAGAGCCATCGAACTGATCATTATTTCCAAAGACCCCTGTTCCCAGGGACATAGGAAATCCATGACCCTCAAGTTCTTTTCCACCTTCTTTATAGTACCTCATCTATAAGGAGAGGACGATCACGCTTCCAAATTATGTGAATGAGCACAAACCAAAGATTGATGTGCTAAGTTGCTCCCAGAACTAGATGTGGGAAGAGAAATTACTCCAGCCTGTTGTTTTTAATTAATCTCTTGTGCTCCGGGCTTATCTAGTCTCAGCAAATGAAAACCATATATTCTACAACCCATGTGCCAAATTGTATGTGTAATTTAGTGGAAAACCCCTCGCCGTGAAGGAAGAAGTGCTAAAATTATCAGCAGTTCCCCGGGCCCCAGGAAAGCTTGGATAGCATTTTGCAAGCGTCAGAACACCTTACACCTCTTGAATCTCAAACCGCAGGATGTATTTTATTGCTGCCTGGAATGATCCGGTGTTCATTATCAAAGGATCAGGGATGAAGGTCATGGTGAGCTTCCACCTGCTCTCAGCACAGGTATGTATATCAAGGAATCTGAACCATTGCTCCAAACACCAATGGATCAAGGAGTCTGATCAAGTATGTGTAGGGGTGGGCACGGCACATGTGTCTGCCTGCATCGCAGGTGAGGGAAACTGAGGTCAGGGCTCTGACTTAGTTGGTCCAATATCAAACCCAATAGTAGAGACTATTATGCTATTCCCTACTGTCATATTAAAGACATGATTTACCCCTATTTGCCCAGTCCTATGCTTCCTATTCTGTTTTGTTTCCTAAGATGCAGATATGTGTTTTGTCCTTACACGAGGAAAGTCATCTGGAGCATATACTTGTGTGCGTGTGTGCACGCGCGTGCATAGAGGTTAACGTTAACGCCTCTCTGCGTCCTAAAAATCGCATGCTATAAACATTTCTTCATTAGAACCTTCTGCGTTAGGTGTTACCCTCATCTGTGAAATGGAAATAATGGTATCAGAAAGTTGAGCAACTTTCCCAAGCAGTGGGGATGCTAGGATGTGAACTCAGCTTTTTCTGGGACAGCAAAATGCATGAGCCACGCCCTCCATCCAAAATTAATAATTATCCCCTCATGTGTAGGCAGCTTTAAGGGTCTGTGATTCGCTTTCCCACACACTATTTCCTATAGTTTTCTCAGCCAAATTGTGAACTTACGACCCTATTTTAGAGAGGTAGAGATGAAGATTCCGAGATGTGGTGTTTTATTTAGGGAGATATCTCTGGGTAACACAGAAGCAAATATAGCAAAATAGGCATGGGAATCTAATCAAGCCCTTCTGCTCAACACCGCGGGTCCTCAGGGCAACATCTCAGCTTCGCCTGTTCTCCATCTTCTCAGCCTCAGGACTCTACATTTCAGCACAATGAGCCTTTTTTTAGCACCTCTACACTGCCCTGATACCTCTAAGCACCGGGCCCCCCTACATGCTCGTTCCTCTTTCTAGAACAATCCAGTTCCTACCACACCCCTTCCATTTCCATCTGGATAATGTCCTCATCTGTATGGCACTTCCTGAGAATGCCTTCCCTTCCCTGAAATCCACCGGTGCGTGGACGAGATGCCCCTCCCGGGTGCTTCCCCGGAGCTTGTTCTTCCCACTAGAGCAGTTTTTGTGCTGGACCATGATGGACTCTTGGCTTAGCCATATTCCAGCCATGAACCCCTAACCTTCAGGAAGGCAGGAGAGGCAGTGTCCCTGTGCCCAACATGGCTGGCCCGCAGTGAGCACACCTAGACAATCTGACCCCCCTTTCCCACAGAGGGCGGGGTCAGAAGGTCTGAGAAAGGGGAGTTTTTCTGGGGGGTAAGACTAGACTCTGATCTTAAATGTGGGGTGAATTTGCAGAGGCGAGAGGAAGAAGAGAACATCCTCAATTTGGAAAATGGCGTCAGGTCCTACGGAGGGTGACATTTCCATGGACTAGGGAAGAACCTGGGCAGGCTCACGACAGAGCTGCACATCGGTGAGGAAGATAACGCTAACAAGCCTGACGTGTACTGAGCGCCTCCTGTGTACCCGTGCCCTGTACTGTGTCCTTAGACCTGTATGTCGTTAACACTATGATCCCACAGCAACCCGACAGGAAGTAAATTTCCCAAGGTCACCTAGTTGGAAGGTGGTAGAGCTTAGGTTCAAACAGTTCTTGTTTTAAAGCCCCTGCTCTTTCCAAATGGCGTCCCGCATAATACGGGCACTGGGTCTGTCCAGTGGGAATTGCGGAGCATGAGATGCAAACTCCTGCTTCTGAAAAGCCAAGCGCACACCAGCATCAGAGCACAGGTACTATGGCCAGACAGTGAGCAGGAAGCTCTTGGCCAATTAAACCAGTGCTTTTGGAATGCTCGCAACACCACGGGGAAGACAAGAAACGGAGAGGAAGACAGTGGCAATCTGGGGAAAAAAAACAAGCTATTGCAGAGGCTTGGAGACAGAATGAAAGGGGAGAGATGGTTAAAGAGCCATTTAGAAAGTGTTGGCGGTGGGGCGCCTGGGTGGTTTAGTCTGTCAACTTTGGCTCAGGTCATGATCTCATAGTTCGTGAGTCCGAGCCCGGTGTCAGGCTCTGTCCTGACAGCTCAGAGCCTGGATCCTGCTTCAGATTCTGTGTCTCCCCCTCTCTCCGCCCCTGCCCTGCTCACTCTCTCTCAAAAATAAACATTAAAAAAAAAAAAGAGTGTTGGCCGTGGGGGTAGTAAAGCAGACCAGTAACTTGGAATATTTTATGAAGACAGAGCCCCGGGAAGAACTGTGCTGGTAAATCTTTTTAAAATTTTTTAATTAATTTAGTTTTTTGAGTGAGAGAGCACAGGTGTGCAAGCAAGCAGGGGAGGGCCAGAGAAAGAGGGAGACACCAAATCCCAAGCAGGGTCCACGGCTGTCGGCACAGAGCCCCACGCAGGGCTTGAACTCATGAATGAATGAAGTGGGACGCTTA
The DNA here is from genome assembly GCF_008692635.1 of Crocuta crocuta. Classification (NCBI taxonomy): domain Eukaryota; kingdom Metazoa; phylum Chordata; class Mammalia; order Carnivora; family Hyaenidae; genus Crocuta; species Crocuta crocuta. Next base: position 1,894,601 of record NW_027528369.1, read on the forward strand.
GCTGACTGAGCCACCCAGGCGCCCTGTGCTGGTAAATGTCTAGTATGGTGGCTGCGGAGGGAGGAACTCTGCCTCATAGGGCACCAGTGTACATACTGGCAGCGTGGTTCATTTCTGGCTATCAGCACGACATCTCTGACCCAGAGCTGGGATGCACCGAGTACAATCAGCCCCCGTGAGCCAGGAGGGGCTTACATGGTGCTGGCCCCAAGGCACAGAGGGCCCAGGTAAGAGCAAAGGAAAAATGCCGAAAGGGCATCTATCCTGACGCACAGCCGTTGTGAGCAGGGCCACAGGGAGTGGCTAAGGAAGCTGTGAACGGGGATGGAGGCCAAATCCAGGAGCTGGCGCTTGACAGTCGCTGCCAGACACTGTGAGCACTGCTGGCACAGGCAGAATCCCATCCAATCCTCCCAACTACGCTGGGAAATAAGCGTTAAGTTTGCACAGATGAGAGAATAGAAGCTCAGAGAGGCCTGTTTACTTGCTGGAGATCACACAGCAAGTATGTAAAAGGATTTAAGCGCAAATGTGCCTGACCCCAAAGCCCCGTGTTCTACTTCTCAGTGACGCTCCCTGTCGGATCATTAAGAGGGGGCCGAAAGGGATGGACCTTGAGGGGGGGCAGGGGAGGAGATTAAGGATGGGCACCCAGACGATCCACTAGACCCACACATACAGCATGTCCTGACAATTCATAATTCACACAACCTCGATGCTACAGACCCCGTCTCCACCCCTACATATTGCTAATAGGATCTTCTCACAACCTTTTCCCTACATTCCTGAAAGGGAAGAAAATGATAAGGCGAGATGACAATGAGTTATATCTGTTTCACAATAAATTAAGCATTCCTCTATCTGTGCGTTGGATGCGTATCTAAAACAGAAATACAGCTCCTGGCCCAAGCTTTCCACTCCTGAGTCCTGCGTGACCTCTCTCAGCCACTTAATATTGCCTAAACTGAATGTTCCTAAACGTAGCAGCCTGAGGCGGGAATAAGGTTTCACGGTTAATGTGGGTGGCACCGTCAGTTTCAATCAGCATATCGTCTTTACAGAGCCATTAAACACAATGTGTTGTTCATGCTGTTGCTTCTTTTAGTAAAGATGTTGACATCAGTTCAGCCTGCTGGTTAAGACCCACCGTTTCAGAGGCCCCCAGACTAGGATTTAAGATGACCGTTTTGTAGGAAGGAAGGGGCAGGGGGTAAAAAGCTTACTATTGGAAACTACATAGGAAGCCAGAAGAAGGGACACACAGTGCAGGATGATGGGATTCATCATCACAGTTCAGAGACAGACTCCAAGATGGCTTCCAAAGAGCCTCATTGGGTGGTTGGTATTCACACCTGTGTGTGGCTCCCTCTGATCATGAATAGGGCTCACTTGCATAATCTATAAGATAGTACGGAAATGACTGTATGCCTTCCGAGGTGAGGTCATAACAAACATGGCAGCTTCTCCCTTAGATCTCTCAGATCACTCCTTCTGGAGGGAGCCAACCACCATCTTGTGGGGACACACAGGCAGCCCATGGAGAAGTCTATGCAGGGCAAGGAGCTGAAACCGTGAGTCAACAGCCAGCATGGACTAGCCAGTCATGAGGGAACAACCTTGGAAACAGCCTTCCAGTCCCTCCCACCTTGGCCAAGGTCTCAAATGCAACCTCACGAGAGATTCTGAGCTGCTCCCAAATTCCTGACTCATGAAAACTGTGTAAGATTGTAAATGTCTATTGGTTTTTTTCTCCTAAGTTTTGTGCTAATTTGTTACATAGCCTTACAGCTAATACAGATGACGATTTAGGTTGGGTCCCTGAGAAGCAGATCCTGAGACTGAGATTCAAGGGCATGTCATTCATTGAGGGGCTTCTCTTCAGGAGAAACCTAGAAGGAGAGAGCGAGGCAGGAGAGGAAGGAAAGAACTGAACAAGGACATGGTCTCAGGTAAGTTTCAGCCACAGCCTGGCCCAGAGAGGCTCTGGGGCATCAATTACACCACTGGGCAGTCATCCTTGAAGCAAGGGGGTCAAGGATGTGGTCCTCCTGTATCTACCAGCCATCAGCTGTGGGCTGTTCCCGTTTGGACGTAACTTCCCGGATGAGGCAGCTCTGACCAGTGGAAGGAAGTTCTCCAGAGAAGCAGCAGATGATGAGAGCCGTGAGCTGGGGGGAGGGTCTGCTCCTCTGATAAAGGGACTGTGGGCGGAGCTCACGGCACTACTGTGAACGGGATAGCTCAGTGACAGCTCCGCTTCTACGTCCGCACAGGCTGTGCCGTGCTACGTGGCCTCCCGCAATCGCCCCTCTTCAATGCGTATTCTGCCCAACCATGATCTTTTACCCCCTTGGAACTGGAGACAAGTTAGGATTACTGTGGGCCCAGGAGGGGTGAGTGTATGTTTCTGTCCCAGAAAGGAAACACAGGAGCAGGAAAAAAAAAAAAATGGCAAAGTTAATCTGTATAGAGGCATTAACACTTGTAAAGCCAGGCAGCCCTGATGTCCTACGAGTCAAGAAACTTCCCAAAGGAACTTAGACACACACGCACTGTCCGCTCCTTCAAATTCACGCCTCTGGTTATTTAGTTTTACGGTTTATACTTATCGACACTTTGTAACTCCCTTACTGTACCTGCCTCTAACACTGTTAGCAGGAGGAGATGATACAGTTCATTAAGAGGAAAAGGGAAAACAGACAAAGTCACAGTGTTGGCCGATCCAGCTCAAACAGTGAGCCCAGAAGCAGCTGCAGAAAGTCCCGCCGCTAGCGGTGGGTTGTAACCCGCAAAGAGCCCCTCGCTTCCGTGGAAAACTGTGTTTGGGGTCTTGATCCCACGGAACTCAGCCAACAAGCCAACACAGCCCGAGATTCTGCTTAGGAGTCTGGTGCTGGATGCAGCCCCACGTAGCCTCAAATGTCTATAAAAACATCAGATGTTGGGGCGCCTGGGTGGCTTAGTCGGTTAAGCGTCCGACTTTCGCTTGGGTCATGATCTCGCGGTTCGTGGGTTCGAGCCCCGCGTCGGGCTCTGTGCTGACTGCCAGCTCAGAGCCTGGAGCCTGTTTCGGTCTGTGACTCCCTCTCTCTCTGACCCTCCCCTGCTCACGCTGTCTCTCTCTCTCTCCTAGAAATAAAAATATTTAAAAAAAAAAAAATCAGATGTTTCTTGTGGAGTGGACCTCTCAGCATAACGCTAAGCCCAATGAAGCCTGAGACATCGACTTCTGAGTCCTGTTTCGGCTCACACTACCAAAGTTCCTCTTCTGTTCCCTACTTGTGCCTTTGCCAGCTCCTGGAGGCCAAGACGATGCCTGGAGGGGGGAGGGTCCCGGGGGGGGGGGACTGAAACACCCTGCCATCTTTTATTTATGGGTTCCTGGCTCATGCCGCTGAGTTAGATCTGTGCGTGTCCCAGTGGCCCTGATGTTGCCATCGCTTCTTGAAGAATAGGGAAGCCAGGAAGTGAGATAAGTCAGTCAGAGAAAGAGAGATATCATATATTTTCACTCATATGTGGAACTTGAGAAACTTAGTAGAAAACCACGGGGAGAGGGAAGGGGAAAAAGTAGTTTCAAACAGAGAGAGAGGCAAACCATTAGAGACGCTTAAATACAGAGAACAAACTGAAGGTTGATGGGGGTGGGGAAGAGGGGAAATGGGTGATGGGATTGAGGAGGGCACTTGTTGGGATGAGCACTGGGTGCTGTATGTAAGCAATGCATCATGGGAATCTAGCCCCGAAGCCAAGACTGACTATATACACTGTATGTTAGCCAGCTCGACAATAAATTATAATTTAAAAAAAGAATAGGGTAGCTGGGGTCTTGTTTCGCCTCTATCTTTGCCCCTAGAAATCTGTTTCAGGTGTCTGAAGGCTCGCCCCTGATTTGTATCCGTGAGATCTACATTTCCAGATACAGCATCTACTGGGGCCGATCCCAGGATCTAGCGGTCAAATCATTCATAAACCTCCAGTCTGATATTTTTTCCCAATTGTACTGTGACACGGAAGATTCTTAACATTCTCCTTCCACAACATCAAGCTTTTGCTGAGTGAACGGGCAACATGCCAATAGCTATGAGACGTGGCATTTTAGGAAGGAGACATGACTTGGGCTCCCTGGGCTCCTCACTCCAGGCGTGTCCGCACCTCAGGCCTTGGGCACACGGGCTCTCTCGACCGGGTCTGCCCTTCCCCCAGACAGTCACCCTCTGCTCGGCCACCCCATGGCTTTAGTCTCCTCTCAGAGAGGCTGCCGTGTCTAAAATTCCAACTCCCTCTCTGCACTAGTGGTTTTTACTTACGACTTAAGGACATCAAATGTCTGAAATACTTTAAGAATTTCATCTTGTATATTCTTTGTCTCCCCACTAAGCACCATGAAGGTGGGATTTTTTTTTCTTTTTTGTTGACTTTAGGGGTTCACTACCCCTCGCCCCTAAAATAGGTCAGCCCATAGCACACACTCACTAAATATTTACTGATTCACAAATGAGTAAATGACGGATTCACATCTGCCTCCACACGCAGGCTCTGCTACCTGCTGGCAGTCTGAGCCCCAAACCCGAGGCACTTTCTATCATGGGGTTTAGATGCCATTTGACCCTCACGAGCCTTCGAGAACTCCATGGTAACAGGCTACCTTCCTCTGTATTTTCTTTACTCGTCGCTCTTCAGAAACAACGCCTCCTCTTTCCCCGAGAAAGGAAAGGCAGCTCTGCTCAAAAGGGGACTTGCAATCAGGGAGCCTGAACAAACAGCCTTGCTGCGTCCTTCTGTGGGAACGAAGTGCGAGCTGAATGCCCCCGGTTGCCTCGGCCGTCCCCAGCAAGTCTGTGCAGGCGCTAATGAATCATTTCCATCTTTACCATAAAGCGGGGTCACCAGGGAGAGTATTGTTCTTGGACGAGAAGACGCGTCCTCGAGAAACTCACACTTGGGGTGACCTCGCCGGCAGGTCAGACTGTCTGTGTCTCCGGGGCAGACAGCCCGAGCGTCTGAGTGACAGCATCAGGAAGTCCCCTCCTCTGTGAGCTCACATGCAGACTTCCCAAGCCCCAGAGGGAAGAGTGGGCAGCTCAAAGGTGTCGGGGAAGTAACTCAGGTACCAAACATGTTACAGGACTCAACATCGGCCAGGGCTTAACGTTTAAAGGTGGGTGGGTGTGCATGAGAGTGCACGAATGCATGTGTGTGTTTATTTTAGGAGGGGAAGTGGCAGAAAACATGGGCAAAGAGGCAGCAAAACTCCTTGAATAAGACCTGGATCTCCGCTTTAAAAGGTCTTTTGAGGGGCACCTGGGTGGCTCAGTCCGTGAAGCGTCTGACTCTTGATGTTGGTTCGGGTCATAAGCTCACGGTTCATGGGATCAAGCCCTGTGTTGGGCTCCATGCCGACAGCACAGAGCCGACTTGGGATTCTCTCCCCCGTCCTCTCTCTCTGTCCCTCCCCTGCTTGTGCTCTCTCTATATCTCAAAAATAAATAAATAAACTTTTTAAAAAATTAAAATTAAGGGGCGCCTGGGTGACTCTGTCGTTAAGCGTCCAACTTTGGCTCAGGTCACGATCTTGTATTTGGTGCATCTGGGCCCCTCGTCCGGCTCTGTGCTGACAGCTTGGGGCCTGGAGCCTGCTTCGGATTCTGTGTCTCCCTCTCTCTCTGCCCCTACCCCACTCATGCTCTGTCTCTCTCTCTCTCTCAAAAATAGACAACTATTTAAAAAATTAAAAATAAATAATTTTTTTGAAAAATGGGCCTTTGAGCTTGTCTGTAGAGGAGGAGAATGGGCCTCGTCATGACCGCTTTCCACCGTGACATGACACGTTGCAACACATCCAGTCTCCCTGCAGACCCTGTGGTTGAATCCCAGTTTTACCAGATTTTTTAAGAAATGCAATAAAAATAGTTTCTAGCTGCTAAGAGCCCACTTTGCGTTAGGGACGGAGCTTTTCACTTTACATCTTTCTCATCTTGCGGCAGTGCCGTGATCAGCACACGTTCCTCCCCCTTTGTTCGAGAAGAAGCCATCACGTCTCAGAGGGCTAGGTGGCATCCACAGGATGGTGAGGCTGAGATTCAGATTCAAGTCCGCCAACTTCAGATGCACTGAGGGATGACGGGAAAGCCTAGCTCTTCTTGCGTACTTGGTATTTGCCTCTGAGGGGTGGGAGAGCCGTTGCAGACCCCATAGCTTAGCCCCTCCATTAGCCAAGCCATGGAACTGGTTCCCTGTACTCTATCACCTGTTTGAAAGACCTGGACTGTCTCTGTCTTCCTGGCTACACTCTGACTGACATACACATCTTCTTTCAGGAAACAGTCAAGCAAACAGTATTCAGAGCACGTACACAACTGATCTCACAACTGTAGTCACAACCGCAGCACGAGTAAAGGGCCAACTGGGTGGTCACTGGCACGATTTAAATAATCTGAATTTAGGGGGGCTCCTGGGTGGCTCAGTTGGCTAAGCGTCTGACTCTTAGTTTTGGCTCAGGTCATGATCTCGTGGTTCCTGAGTTGGACTCTGTGCTGACGGTGCGGACCTTGCTTGAGATTCTCTCTCCCCCTCTCTCAAAATAAATAAATAAACTTAAAAAAAAAAAAGGAATGTAAGCTGGAATAAATTGCACTACTAGGCATTTACCCAAATGATATAGAAAATACTAATTCGAAGGAATACATGCGTCCCGATGTTTATAACAGCATTATCAACAATAACCAAATTATGGAAAGAGCCCAAATGTCTATTGACTGATGAATGGATAAAGAAGATATGCTGTGTGCGTGTATATACATTTGTGCATGTACACACACACACACACACACACAGGAATATTACTCATCTGTAAAAAAAATAATGAAATCTTGCCATTGACAATGACATGGATGGAGCTAGAGAGTATTACGCTAAGTGAAATATGTCACAGGAAGGCAAATACTATATGATTTCACTCCTGTGGAATTTCAGAAACAAAACAAATGAACATGGGGAGGAGAGAGACAAAGCATAAAACAGACTCTTAACTATACATAGAAGAAACTGATGGTTGCTGGAGGGGAGGTGGGGGGGATGGGTTAAATAGGTGGTGGGTATTAAGGAGGACACTTAAATGATGAGCACCAGATGTTGTATGTAAGTGTCGAATCACTAAATTCTACACCTGAAACTAATATGACACTGAATGTACACTAACTAGAATTTAAATGAAAACTTGGGAAAAAAGAATGCAAGCTGGAATAAACATTAGCTTTTATACGTCACAATAATTCCTGATGAGCTGACACTGAGAGATGTGAGTACAGCTTTATTATGTCACCTTATAGTTGACAAAGATGATATTCTCTTTTTAAAAAAATGTTTATTAGGACTTGCTTTTTGGGGCTCCCGGGTGGCTCAGTTACACATTGACTTCAGTTCAGGTCATGATCTCATGGTTCCGGAGTTTGAGCCCCACATCGAGCCCCACACGGACAGCGCAGAGCCTGCTTGGGATTCTCTCCCTCCCTCTTTCTGCCTCTAATAAACGAACTTAAAAAACAATCTGAATTTGGTATTACCCAGAGAACCAGCATGGGGCAATCACAACGCTTTGTCGTCTGACCTACAGCCTGTCACTCGCAAATAACTCAGGCGAGTGACTATGGCCTGAGACTCTCGTTCTCATCAGGACAAAAGACTTGGGCTGTGGCGTGGTTGTTCGGATCAGAAACGGTGCATGTAGCACAATTCTTGACTTGAGGCAGGCAGCCAATAAAGGTTACTTATTATTCTTGCATTTCTAAATCAGCCTCAGGAAGCTGCAAGATTTCAAAAAGACTCCAAATAAACATGTTTCAGGAGAGGCGAGAGAAACGCACTGCTCTCCATTCAGGAGAAAATGGGAAAATGGCGCTTCAGGGGATGAGCTGTGTACTTAATAACATGACCTGAAAGAATGCTAACGCTTGTAG
>NW_027528369.1:1902640-1918878 GCF_008692635.1 Crocuta crocuta
ACCACCCAACAGGAAATGCTTATTTAGCTTCTCTTCAATCTGTGCGTAGGGGAAAGACAGAAATCAAGAGGCCTCATGCTGAGTAGTGAGATCTGGACTAGCCATCAGGAGACCTGGGTGCTGGTCTCCATTCATTTCCCCTCTCTGGGCCTCAGTTTCCCTTTCTGCTAACAGATTATTGGGTGAGTGGCTGGTGTGCTCTTTAAAACATGCACTTAATGGGGCGCCTAGGTGGCTCAGTCGGTTAAGCGTCTGACTTCGGCTCAGGTTATGATCTCAGGGCCCATGATTTTGAGCCCCGTTTTGGGCTCTGGGCTAACAGCTCAGAGCCTGGAGCCTGCTTCAGATTCGGTGTCTCCCTCTCTCTCTGACCTTCCCTTGCTCATGCTGTCTCTCTCTCAGAAATAAATTAAAAAGTTAAAAAAAATTGTTGAATAATAAAAAAATTTTTAACAAGTAATAAAACATGCACTTAACCACCGCTTATTAGGGTCTGACTCAGTGCATTCCAAGGAGAGGCCCAAGATAATTTATTCCCCAGAGCTCCGGATTCTGACAGGAGCTCCTGCAAAATCTCTTGGCCTAGGCCTTCANTCTGGACTTCAGACTCTCTCAGACCACGCACAGACACCTACCGGAGAGGAACAGGAAAGAGCGGCCAGTGAAGGTCCCAGGAGATCGGGAAGGCTCCTGGAGAACTCGGAAGGGTGGTTAAGACTAGTGTAGAAATGAAAAGACATCTTTCCAGGTTGGAAATTTCAATCTGTTGGTAGAACCCAGAAAAGGCAGGAGGGGGGTGTTGCAGAGCGAGGCCAAACCACAAAGGCAAGTGACTCAACACGAGTCCAGACCCAGCTCCACAACGCTATGACCATGAACAAGAATTTGTTTTCGCTGAGTTCTATCTTCCTCATCTGTAAAAAGGAGACCATAATAGTACCACCATCAGAGATTTCGACAGTTAACTAGAACAATATATTGTACACACGTCAGTGTTCCTAATAAAAGAGAAGGGATACCATGACTGCTTTCATTTCTATTATTATGTTCTACATATCCCCTTGATGGTCACTGTCCCCGTAAAGTTGACATGCCTATGCTTTGAGCCACCATGCAAAATGCCATCGCATGGTGGGAACAGGTGACTGGGGTCTGGAAGAGAAGCTAGGTATCTGATATTTGGAGCTGGATCATTCTTTGTGGGGGTCGGGGTTGTCCTGTGCATTGTAGGAAGTCTAGCAGAATCCCCGGCCCCCACCCACTAGATGCCAACGGCACCTCCCCGCTGTGACAACCCAGAATGAATCCAGACATTGTCAGATGTCCCCTGGAGGGGCACGCTTGCCCCAGTAGTTCTGAACTACTCTTTAGAGTAACGGAAACAGATTTCTCAGGAGAAAGAGGTAGAATTAGCGAACCAGAGGATTTAACCGGAATGGGGGGAGGGGAGGGAGCTGATTTTAAAGAGAGAGCGGATATGTGTTTTTTGGTTATGTTTTTGCCTATTTCAAAATCTCAGACCAGTCTACCACAAGGTGCTCCAGAAATGAGTTGAGCCAGTGGGCTTCTTTACAGTCATCAGTCTCCCCCCAGATGGAAAGAGTGTCTAAGTCCCTATTACTAACCACAAGCACAGATCTTGGCTGAGCACCAGAGGGCTTTATTTTTTTCTTCCTTCAGTTACGCGGTTGCCACGGAGATCCCAGAGATTCCCACCCAGCCCACGCCTGACCTCCCATCTCCCCACGAGGCTCAGACGGCCCGGGGAAATCCTGGGGAGGACCTGCCAAGAGCTGTGGCCAAGGTAACAGATCAGCCTCCTTATCTAGAAGCCGGTCGACTTCCCCCAATTCTTTCCAAGAGGAAAAGTTAGCCAGGCAGCCGTGCTCATCAGAACTGCCTGACAAAGGCCACCTCCTCGCTTTCTCAGCTGCACGATCTCCAGGCCAGGCCCCGAGAGAGGCAGGGAAGGCCCATGGACGCGCTTTCCTCAACAGCGGCCTGCCTTTCCAGCACCGCGCCGGCTAAGTCGCCCCTCCTTCCTCACCACTCAGACTCTGAAGTGTCCTCTGTGTTCTCCCACTCTGGCCTTCAAAGTCAGGTGCGCAAGACTGAGAGGGTCTCCTTGAGCTGAACATTAATTCAAATACTCCGGGTGAGCACTTCAAACAGCTGATACAGTCAAGTGCTGTTCTTAACTTCTAGAATGTTCTTTGTCATCCCTACTTCCTCCTCAACCACTTTGTTCTTTGGCTGAGGTTTTTGCCCCTGGCGTTTCCTGTGTGGAAGGGGTCACTTATTTACACTTCAAACAACCACTTGAAGACACGATACAGATGGCATGCTTAACTTTCAAGATTTTCTTTTTAATTTTATCTCTGTTTGAGAGAGAGGGAGAGTGTGAGGAGGGGAGGGGCAGAGAGAAGGACAGAGAATCCCAAGCAGGCTCTGTGCAGTCAGCACGGAAACTGACAAGGGGCTCCATCTCACAAACCATGAGATCATGACCTGAGAGCATGACCTGAGCCGAAGTCAGACGCTCAAGTGACTGAGGCACCCAGGTGCCCCCTCTCTTGTTTTTAATCCCCAACACCTAACTCACTCTGTGTCCGACACCTAGCAGGCGCTTGGCATGGATTGTTAAATTAGTCAGCAGGATCTGACAACTACCACTGCTTCTCGGCTCGGACTTGATTCTGAAGTTCCCTCACTCAGTCATGAATTTAACCACACTGCAGTTGTTTCCGGAAGGCCTAATGTGTCTCAGGCACTGCACCGGGCACAAGAGCTATATGCTGGAAGAAAGAGACATTGCGCCCACACTCAAGTCTTGCTTTGGTATTCCAAGATGCGGACTTCTCACTAACTCAGACTGCCCCTCCAAGGTGAGCTTCGGTGTGCAAAAAGTCCGGAAACTCAGGGGCGCCTGGGAGGCTCAGTCAGTTAAGCGGCCGACTTTGGCTCAGGTCATGATCTCATGGTTCCTGGGTTCGAGCCCTGCGTCGGGCTCTGTGCTGACAGCTGGGAGCCTGGAGCCTGCTTTGGATTCTGTGTCTCCCTCTCTCTCTCTCTCTCTCTCTCTGCCCCTCCCCTTCACACTCTGTCTCTCTCTCTCTCTCAAAAATGAATAAACTTTTTAAAAAATGTAATAAAAAGAACAAGTCCAGAACTCAACGCTTCTGCCCCTGAGATAGGAAATTTAAAGGTCTATGTTCAATCACACTGCTCACTCGAGTCCACTCTCCACTCTGTTCCATGCAGAGTCTCCGTTCTTTTTGTTTTCTTCCTTTTCTGCCCATTCCCACTCCCATTCTCTCTCCCATGACCCATACTATATTTCATACGCACCCTTTAATATGCTCCTGCCCTTGTAAGTGATGTTTCATGTCTCCATATGTGCATGTGTGCTTAATTCCCATTGAAGGTTTTGCATTCAAAATCATATCCGGTTTCTTTTCTCAATTAGAACTTTTTATAAAACCCATGCATGGTACGTCCAAGGAGTTCATGGAGAAGGCTGTGCGGTACTTGGATTAGTTTCCTGTGGTGGCGGCAGCACACTGTCACCAACTTAGGGGCTTAAGCAATACAAGTTCATTCCCTTACCATTCTGGAGGTCAGAGTCGGGAATGGGTCTCGCCAGGCAGAAGTCAAGGTATCAGCAGGGCTCCATCCCTTTCCAGGAATGACCCTGTTCTCAGGCCGCTGTGGCTCTAGGGGAGAGCGAGCTTCCTTGCCTTTTCTAGCTCTAGAGGCTACTACTTGGTGGTTCCTTACTTCTTCCTTACTTGGTGGCCCATCTTCAAGGCAACGGCAGATCAAGTCTTTCTCAAATCACATCACTCTGATACGGATTCTTCCACCTCCTCCTTTCACATGCAAGGCCTTTTGTGGTTACACGGGGCCCTCCTGGATAATCCGAAATCATCTATTTTAAGATCAGATGATTAGCAACCTTACCGTATATACAACCTGCGTCCCCCTGTGCCACGTTATGTATTCACAGCTTTCAGGGATTAGGACGTGGACCTTTCTGGAGGAGGGGGGTAGAAGGGGGAGACATTTTTCTGCCTATCGCAGTATTCCGTGATGTACACCCACCATATTTTAAATAGCCCAGGTTACTATCTCTGGGCAAGTGAAAGGACTTCCCCACCAATCCATTACTCAATCAAAGAGCGCCTTGGTGTTCATCGTAGCAGATCTAGGAGAGGGTTTCTTGGGGATATACAGATGAAGGAATGGTATCACTGAGTCTTAAGTGATATTTATAGTTATGATACTCTATGACTTCAGAAAAACACAGAAAAATTCACTTTCTGCCTCCCAGGCGGACTGGCGGTATTTCTACAGAAAATATCTAAAGATGACATGAGAACCCTTCCCAAATGTCTAGTCTCTCACCGCCTTCCAGGCACAGGGTGGGATCACGCTCCGCTGACTCCATGGACTCCTTGCACGTTATGCATAGTCACGTGACTTGTTTTGGCCAACAAAGGAAATAAGACGGAAAGTGAGAATGTGTTCTACAGACCAAAGTTCTTTTTGTTGTTTTCTTAAATGTTTATTTATGTTTGAGAGACAGAGAGAGACAGCGCATGAGCAGGGGAGGGTCAGAGAGAGAGGGAGACACAGAATCTGAAGCAGGCTCCAGGCTCTGAGCTGTCAGCACAGAACCCAACGTGGGGCTCGAACCCACAAACTGTTAGATCATGACCTGAGCTGAGTCGACACTAAACTGACTGAGCCACGCAGGCGCCCCTCTACAGACCAGTTTTGAGAGCCAGTGCACAGCTGTGCATGGAGAGCCCAGACTTACATGTGGACACAGAGCCTCCATCAGGCTGGGTCTCTACCTGACCCCAATGGACCTCTGACCTCTGACCTCTATCACCCCCACCCTTGCCAACTAACTGGATGGGACTATCAGAAAAACATTAAACAAGCATTTATTATGTAAAACCAGTGAATTGTATGGTGTTTGTTTATTCTACCATAAAGTAGCCTGTCCTGACCAACAGGTCTTTACCACCAGGAAGTTGCCTTCTTCCAACTCGATTTAGATAGTAAGAATCTTTATAAAGTCATTTTTATCACTATTTTCCTCCTTTAGCACTCGGACAAATGAGCCGCCTTACCCTTCCCCACTATGAACACCACTGAGATTTAGTGAAATCATCTCTTTACTTGAGGTTCTTACTCACTCTCAAGTAGAAGGACTTCTGGGTATCACCAATGTGTTCCTTGAGTTCAAGGACGTCTTTGCATCATGCCTAGGTACAAAAGGCATTTATCTGGCACATTGGGAGTGGTCAAATAATACCAACTTAAGAAACTATTTTCCTTTTTTTTATATAGTTTATTGTCATGTTGGTTTCCATGTAACACCCAGTGCTCATCCCAACAAGTGCCCTCCTCCATGCCCATCTCCCCCCTCCCCTCTCCCCAACCCTCATCAGCCCTCAGTTTGTTCTCAGCATTCAAAAGTCTCTCATGCTTTGCCTCCCTCCCTCTCCCCAACTATTTTTTCCCCTTCTCCTCCCCCACGGTCCTCCGTTAAGTTCCTCCCAATCCACCTATACGTGCAAACATATGGTATCTGTCCTTCTCTGCCTGACTTATTTCACTCAGCATAACACCCTCAAGGTCCATCCACGTTGCTACACATGGCCAGATTTCATTGTTTCTCGTTGCCATGTAGTATTCCATGGTATAGATAAACCACATCTTCTTGATCCATTCGTCCGTTGATGGGCACTTAGGCTCTTTCCATGATTTGGCTCTTGTTGAGAGCGCTGCTATGAACATTGGGGTCCATGTGCCCCTGTGCATCAGCACTCCTGGATCCCTTGGGTAAATTCCTAGCAGTGCTATTGCTGGGTCTTAGGGGAGTTCTGTTGTTCATTTTTTGAGGCACCTCCACACTGTTTTCCAGAGGGGCTGCACCAGCTTACATTCCCACCAACAGTGCAGGAGGGTGCCACATCCTTGCCAGCATCTAGAGTCTCCTGATTTGTTCATTTTAGCCACTCCTCAGCCACTGAGGAGGGACGCTGAGCATCATTTCATGTGTCTGTTGGCCATCTGGATGTCCTCGTTAGAGAAGTGTCTGTTCATGTCTTCTGCCCATTTCTTCACTGGATTGTTTGTTTTTCGGGTGTGGAGTTTGGGGAGTTCCTTATAGATTTTGGATACTAGCCCTTCATCTGATATGTCATTTGCAACTATCTTTTCCCATTCTGTCAGTTGCCTATTAGTTTTACTGATTGTTTCCTTTGCCGTGCAGAAGCTTTTTATCTTGATGAGGTCCCAATAGTTCATTTTTGCTCTTGATTCTTCAAGAGACTATTTTCCTAATCTTACATGTACTAACCAAGGCTCAGAGAGGATGGGACACTGGCCGAGTTCACACGGCCAGAAAAAAGAGGTGTCAGGATGAGAATCCAACTTCCGTGCAGTGTACTTCCCCCTTGGCCAGCTCAGAGAACAGCATCCCATGATACTACCCAGGACCTAACCCCTCTCCGCCACGCCCACTCCACACAAACCCAGACACAAAGCTTAAATACAAGAGACAGCGTGGATTCCATTCTCTCTTTTTGAAGAATGCAGAAATGATGGTCTGCTATTTCCAGTGAAATGAGCATTTGGGCTAACTGCTTCTCAGCAACTCTGCTACACATTTGCTAATACTTCCTCTTTGGTCCGTTGCAACCAAATACGAATGGAACCCCACAAGCCTTCTCCATCAGATGGGATATACACCATGATGTAAGTCCAGCACCTCAGGAGACATAAACAACTGAAATCAGCAAGTGTTCCTGGAAGTAAATATAAACTGGAAGGTACCGGGACATACAAGGAGACTCCAGGCAAAAAAGGGGGAAGGGGAGCCATGTTTGGTTTAAAACATAAACAAGAGCTTGAATGGGGAAGAAACCAAAATGATCCATTTTCTCTCATGTTATCATAACTGTGGTTAACAGTGACCCTAGAAGTATTCGGAGGCTGGACTATGGGCAGATGGTGTGACTTCCCTTATCAGTCCATCAGCTGGGCTAACATGACCCTGTGGAAATGTTTTTCTCCTCTGCATCTGTGCAAATAAACACTGGTAATTTCTAATATCAAGCTGCTGGCCTGTAAAGTGCTCTAAGTGATGTAAACCTAATTCACAAATTATGGCTCACTTCCAGTTGGACCTAAGACATCAGTTTGCTAATTCCTCTTATTTTCCCTTTTCTCCTTGCTCTTGACCCTGACAGATTATCGCCCCGAAAGTGAGTAAATGGTCCTACGCCAGAGGGTCCCCTTTGTTTCTAGGACTCAAGCTTCTACTTCTTTGAAAGGGAATGGGGGTTGTGACCCCAAACGGCTTGATGTGATTGTTAACACGCTCCCCCCATGGTGCTCAGGACCCAGAGATCCGGAACAAGGAAGCTAAAGGATTTGACCGATGTGGAACTAGCAACGGCCCTGGGGGTGCTAGATGTTTGTGCAAGCAGCTCGAGCCATGGCATGGATCTCTGGAGGAGAGGATACAACAGAGCGGTCAAGAGCTTAGGATCTGAACCTGGGTTCGAATGCTGCTCTCCCATGAAGTGGCCCCTTGCTCTGGAGGGACTGACTCAAACCTTCCCAGCCTGTTTCAGAGCTCACTTGGGAAAAGAGGATAATAGATGGGGTCAGTGTGAGAATTAAGTGAAATACTTTACGTAAATCCTTAACTGTCCTTCTATGAACTATTACAAGAGTGAGAAGAATAGGATTTTCCACTGGGGAATGGTTCTTTATTCCCGCTGGAAGGATTCCCAGCCTGGGATAAGACTTCAAGCACGAACAGGTAGCTGGGCACGTAGATTTCTGGAGTCTTGGAGCACGGGCAACCCTAGAGGGGAGGAAAGGGTCACCCAGATGGACCAGAGGTGCTATTTTGTCATGTGGCAACGATGGTGGGCTCCGAATTATCAAGGGCAATCGAGCTGCCCGCTCGAGGAGGAGATGCTAGGAGGAGAGCTCCCTCTTTTAGAGCAGGTGAGAGTCCAGAACAAGTCAGCTGTTGCCACTGGGAAGGCACTAGTCTCAAAGCAGACTCCCGAGGTGTGGCCAGAGAGGGGCTTCAACCAGCTGAGGACAATGTCATCCAAGACGCAGGACAGAATGTTATCCTTTTGGTTGAAACTCCTCAGTGGCTTCCCGTGACCATAAGGGAAAAACACAACTCCTTTCAACGGGCAACAGAGCCGCCCCTTCCTGACTCCCCAGCCCCACCTCCCCACTTGCCCCTCCAAACATCTCCCCGCAGCCACACTGGCCTCCTCTCTGCTCACCCAACAGGCTGTTTCCAGGCTCATTGCCTTCACTACGTCCATCTCCCAGGAGACTTGCCCGCCTTCTCCGCAACCAGTTAGCACCTAGTTCTCAATGCGTCTCGGCTCCAGCATCACCTCTTCAGAGGAGCCTTTCCAGGGTGCTCCTAGAGGGCCCCACCCCCACTGTCTCGCAGGTCTGGAAGCTTTCCCCTGTGACTGGTCCCCGTGAGTCTCAAATCTCTTACTAACGTCCTTTACGTGTGTTGGCGCCGCCTCCTTTAAAGACTTCAAAATCCCAAAGCGTGCTAGAATCTTGTCCGATACCCCTTCCCAAATCAGGAAAGAGCAATGTCAGGGACCCCAAGATGACACACCGCACCTGATTCCCTTATCACTCCACGAAGTCTATGGGCACCTCCTGTTGGTGCAGCATCCGCTGAGAAATTGGAGGCAGCAGCACTTGTCTTCAAGACAGCGGAGTGGAAATGGCTGTCAGCCAGTCAAGGGCAACAGGCTGGGAAACGCAGCCCATGGTCCTCCGGTCCATGGTGCTCCCCAGACTGTCCACACCTGGACAGGGCTGTCATCGCACGGTGGGTGGCTGCCGCGGCTAGAAGGAATCCGGGCTGAACGTAAGCCATGGGCTGATGGAAATGCCACAAGCAGAGCAGGGAGGTGTAATGACCTTCCCTGAAGTAACTATCCCGAGGACATCAGCACCTCTGTGGTCTCCAAGAGCTTATGAGTGTGTCCCACGGGGGCGACCTGGAGAATGTAGGACAGACCGGGACATTTGGAAGACCGGCTCTGGCTTGGTATGCGACAATGCTCAAGTCTGCTCTCCCTGGGTGCTTTGGAACCCCAGCACGATGGGCAGCAGCTGCCTCAGGATTCTCTAAACAGCAGAAGCTCATGATTTTCAACAGGATCCTGGCTAGCCCCCTGGATATAGGCTGCCCAGTCTCAACTGTGGCCAAGTCTGAAAGCACCCAAAGGAGTTACCGCAAGGCGGAGATCTGAAGCTTCAAATCCTAGAGGCCACTAGCCACCCGGAGAGCTGACATCTGACTGCAGCATCTCAGACCCAACCCCCCTCCGCACCCACGCACTACCCCGAAACGGGTCTGCCTTGGCTCAGAGCGGGGCAGAGGTTCTCATCTACCTCGTACCTATGAATCTCAATGGGTGTTTGTCAGTATTGGCAGGTCGCCAACCATCCCCATCAGCCCCATCGGACGCCATGGCCCCCTCCCTGTGGCAGGCATGGTCTGGTAGCCAATCAGACGTCTCTGATTGGCAGGTGAGGGATGCCCCCCTGTCACCATCCAGGGGCAGCCAGAGAGGGAGAGAAATGTGCTAATATCAGCCGATTAAATAGTATGTCCCAGGGATTTGAATCTTCAGCAAGGTGTCCTCACGACAGGCAGCCGCGGGAGATCCTGAGGCTGACCTTGGCTTCCAACGGAGCTGGCTGTGCTCAGAGGCATGGAGAGCCACCAGGTGCCTGGATCCTATGTCTAACCCCCATCCTCCTCCTGGGGGGGGGGAGGGGGGGAGGATGGTCCTAACAAAGAACTGACAGGTGCAACCATTCTGAGGCATGGCTTGCCTTCCAGTTTCCCTGATGACTTCAGGCTGAAGCCCCTCCTCTGTGGGACTTTACTGGACCTTGGGGTCTTCATTGGCATATCTTCCTCTGCCCTGTCCTGCCTGCGTACGACCTCCCTGAGAGCCTGGCCTTGACCTGGAGTCTTCATCCCAGGGTCATCTCAGCCTCCCTGGTTCCGATAGTCTACTCCCGCTGCAGCCTTTTCAGAATTTGAGGGCAAGAAATGGTAGACTTGGGGCGCCTGGGTGGCTCAGTCGGTTAAGCGTCCAACTTCGGCTCAGGTCATGATCTCACGGTTCGTGGGTTCGAGCCCCGCATAGGGCTCTTTGCTGACAGCTAGCTCAGAGCCTGGAGACTGGACATACAGATTCTGTATCTCCCTCTCTCTCTCTGACCCTCCCCTGTTCATGCTGTCTCTCTCTCTCTCTCTCTCTCTCTCTCTCTCAGAAATAAATAAAACATAAAATTAAAAAAAAAAATGGCAGACTTATTCTGGAGATTACCCCGATCAGATATATGCTCTGCAAAGATTTTCTCCCATTCCGTAGGTTGTCTTTTCACTCTGTTTACTATTTTTTCATGTTCATTTATTTTGAGAAAGAAAGAGGGGTGGGGAGAGAATCCCAAGGAGGCTCTGTGCTGTCAGAATGGTGTGGGGCTCAATCCTATGAATCATGAGATCATGACATGAGCCAAAATCAAGAGTCGGGCACTCAACCGAGTCACACAGGTGCCCCTCTGTTGACTATTCCTTTGCTGTGCAGAAGCTTTTCCACTTAACGTAGTCCCACTTGTCTATTTTCCTTCTTTATTGCCTGTGCTTTTGGTATCCTATCCATGAAGTCATTGCCAAGACCAATGTCATGGGTCTTCTCCTTGTAGGAGCTTTACCTAGCATCAGCAATTAACGCGACATACACTTAAAATTCGTTGAGAGGATTCATCTCACGTTAAGTGTTCTTACCATAAAATTTTTAAAAAGAAAAAAAAGGGGAAGATATATTTGCATAAGAAACAACTCAAAGAATTACCACTGGCAAATAGATGCCCAAATAGACTGTGTTGTGTATTAAGCCCATTCAAGACCCCACCCTTCGTTAGTTTACAGTACAGTAGGAATGATACCCAGCCCTATGCTCATTATATATCACATTATCTTTAGACTACCTCATATGTGCACACACACAGGAAAAAAGTAGTACAAAGATAGGGTTAACCACGAAGGATGAAATACCTAAACACTAAACTTGAAGCCAACCTACTGCTGAGCTTAAAAGGGTATCTTAACACTCCTTTCTCGGGGCACCTGGGTGGCTTAGTCGGTTAAGCATCCGACTTTCGCTTAGGTCATGATCTCGCGGTTCGTGGGTTCGAGCCCCGCGTCGGGCTCTGTGCTGACAGCCAGTTCAGAGCCTGGAGCCTGTTTCAGAGTCTGTGACTCCCTCTCTCTCTCTGACCCTCCCCTGCTCACGCTGTCTCTCTCTCTCTCCCCTAGAAATAAATAAAACATTTAAGAAAAGAAAAAAAAAGACTCCTTCTCTCAAAGGAAAGTTTGTGGGAGCAGGCTGCCTCCCTTGACATCACCCTAAAAGGGCCCAGGGCGTGCCTCCAGAAATTCAGTCTTCCTTCGTAAACCCCTCCCCCGGGATGTGACATCCATGAAAGTATCTAAAGGCTTCTGTGGCCATTTCTATTTTGGGACCACTTCTCGGGAGTAATGTGTTCCATGAGTTTCCCCCAGTCACACAAGGTGAGGCATAGAAAAGACTGTAGCAGCAGATAAATACAGGTGTGGATGCTTCCTCTACTACTCACTAGTTCTGTGGCGTTGGAATTCCAAATACTCAAATGTTTGTCCAGCCTCCCTTTCTGTCTAGTGGGGCAGCCACCACTGTCCTCACGGGCTTGTGGTGAGGATTCTATGTGTAAAGTGCTCAGCTAGGTACCTGGCACATAGTAGGACTCGGAGAACTTTATGTTCTGTTTGTCCTACAGCGCGCTTTCTTGCGAGGACTCAGTTAAGGGGTATAAAGGCTGACTTGAACCAAGAGGCTGAGAAATGGTTTAATTCAAGGGACTTTTGAAGACAGCTCTTTGGTAAGCTCCTTGAAGGCAGAGGCTAAAATCTTTTTTAAGTGTTCTGTAGAGTGCCAAGCCCATGGGTACTGCCCAATAAACATTTAAATAATGGTTGCTTACAAACTGGATTTTGGTCTCAGTTCCCTTGGAGAGGTCGCCACCTGGTGGGCGACAATCAAAACAGCACACCTCTGGAACGTGTGTGCTCCTAGGGCCATTTAAACCCTGACAATCTGCTACCATTTACAGCTCGCAAGCCTGCGTCTGTAACAAGGAGTTTCTGAAGAAGCAAAAAGGGCAATTTAGAAGGAAAATAGCAACTTCTTGGGGTTCTAAAAAGATCAATGCATTTTCTTGCCTCTACGTCCCATTTCCTGGCCTTAAGAATTACAAGTGAAATTAACACCTAAAAAAATCCTCAAACTTCAAAGCATGTTAACCATCAACAAAAGTAACCTTAAACTAAGCCAAGTGACAGGGGAAAAGTCAGAGGTCATATTGAGTTGCTCTCAATCTATATGCAGGGGCCACAGGCAGCGGGAGACCAATATAGAAATATCTGGTCTTCATTGCTCTGAAAGGTGAACACTCCTTGGGCATTCTGAGATCTAAGATACAAGATCACCTTTCATAGTAATGTACTTGCAACAGACAGCTGATTTCGGAACGGTGGATACATTGTTAAAATGGAGCAGAAAGGAAATTCTAAATGGGGAGGGGAGCTGTAGAAGAAATCCTGGGCTCCCATTCAGTAAATCCAGTAAAACAGAAAGAACATGGGGCGGCTGGGTGGCTCAGTCAGTTGAGTGTCCGACTTGGGCTCAGGTCACAATCTCATGGTTTGTGAGTTTTAGTCCCGCAGCGGGCTCTCTGCTGTCCGCAAAGAGCCTGCTTGGAATCCTCTGCCCAGCCCGCTCTGTGCCCCTCCCCGGCTGAGGCTCTCTTTCTCTCTCGCTCTCAAAAATAAACATTTTTTTAAAAACTGGAAAGAACATGGCTTTCAAGACCAGATGACTGGCTACAAACCCCAAATGCGCAGTCCTGGGCAAAGTATGAATACTTTGCCTAACACCGTAAAATGAGTTGATAAACTTTCCTCTGTGTGGCTACCACATGGCCACTTCTAGTTATGGCCCCCAAGTCCACACCACCATGACAACCTGGGATAGAGTCTTCAGCAGTCCCGAAGTTCGGAGGTAAGCCACACCAAGCACTCGCGCACGTGTCTGGGTTTTATTTATGATCGCATGCCACGCTGCTGCTCTGCGTTACTCAGATAATCACCCCATTTCACCAGCCGAGCGTTTTCACAACGAGTGCATGGAAGTCTGGGGTCAAAGAAACACTTATTAAATAATGCCCACACATTTCCTGAGCAGACTTTTCAAGCGAAGCCAGTAACGTAAGGAAAGCGCTGCCCACTTCCATCAATTCAATTCTGCCTCTGCTTCCTGAAACATCTCAGTTAGCGACTGGGATCAGCTGCACTTGGGGAAACCCGTGAACCCCTGGGCTAATTGGTCCAGGAGGAAAACGAGTACTTGAGTGGAGTTCACGTGACACGGGCTGGCCTTTGCCTGTACCCGCCCTAGCAGTTATTTCCTGCGTCGAAGGGAGACATGGAAAGGATATTTGCATAGGTGGCAAAAGCCCCCATCTTGGTGTCAGCCAAAAGTAAGGGACGCCAAGATAGTGAGGTGGAGGTTGGAGATATCAGCACAGTTCTTACATAGTGGCACTGTACGCCCTCCCCAGAACACAACCAAAGACCCCTTCACTTCCTGCTCGTTCTAAGAGTCTTTCCTTGTTTCTAGAGGTGCTGAAAGAGGCCCGCAGACTCGTTTCCTGCCGGCTGTGCTGGGAAGTTGGCACCGATTTCACAGTTGAGATCCCCTTGTTGAAATCTGATTAGGTTCTTCTCCATGTTGTCCTTGAACAGAATCCTGGACATTAAGACTGAATGAGGGGCTGGCATGGGAATCGGGCCCAGCAGTACACTGGGGACGATCCGCGGTGAAAATCCTCCGTGCGCAGCCAGGCACCTGGCAGGAGCCTGAGACCTAGCAGCCAGGGGTCTGCTTAACCCTTGAAGATAGGACTTCCTAAACCTCAGTTTCTCAATCTACAAAATGGGCATAATATTCCTCTCCGCAGAACCCTGTGATGAAAAGTGAAATGACTGCCTCCTTTGGAAGTTTGTAGAACTGTCCACTGAAATCACCAATGAGAAGCGCTTTTACCAAAGTGCCTGACACTCGGTGGGTACTGCAAAGATAGCGGTATTTCCGTCCTTATGATTACCCAGGGAGGCCCATAGTATTGAACCTATTTTATGGAGACAGCTCAGGATTATTTTGTCTACATCACACATCTAGCAAGGTTTGGGGCTGAGGTTGGATGGGGCCAAAACTCAGTTGTAAAGCCATTGCATGTGCCCTATCCCATGGGGCAGGGATCTTAGAGCTTTGGCGGGGGCGGAGGCAGTGGAATCTCTACGGAGGCTGGTTAGAGGTGAACATTCCCGGACCTCACCCCAGACTCTGATCCAGTAGCTCTAGAGGGGGGCCCAGATTCTGACATAAGTGGTCTTTGGCCACTACCCCAGAATTCTCAGTGTAAAGTCCTATTCACATAGTAAGTATTGTTATTACTGTAAGTAGTGGTATCCATATTACTATTAGTTTTTACTTTTGTAACGACAGTGAAAGTTCACAGATTGTGCAGAGATTAGGAGAAAAAAATCACATATACGCATCCATATCAACGTAAAAAACAAAACAAAACAAAACCAGATCTGATTCTACTCACTCCAAATAGTGATAGAGAGTAACCTTACTAGACCTCCCCAGACCAAGTAGGTCTATGTTTTAATAAATTTGGTAAGCTGAAACGTGTTTCGTGAGCCTATAATTTTGACCATAAACAGGGCTAAATCTCTCAAAGTCTCTAAACTTTGGGAGGCTTTTTTCTTAAGTTTTTTTTTTTTAAGTTGATTTATTTATGTTGAGAGAGAGAATGCTCGTGTGCACCCATAAGCAGGGGAGGGGCAGTGAGAGGGGGAGAGAGGGACTCCCAAGCAGGCTCTGCACTGTCAGCGTGGAGCCTGACGTGGGGCTCAAACCCATGAACCAAATGTGAGATCATGACCTAAGCTGAAATCAAGAGTTGGGCACTTAACCGACTGAGCCACCCAGGCACCCCTTTCAGGAGGTTAGGGAAATGAAACTCATTCACTCGCCCCCCAAACATGTGTCGCTTAGCTATTTTGTGTGAATCCCTGGGATAAGTGTGAGGGGTTCAGAAATCAACGAGACTGGAAGTTTCTTGAAGCCCCAGAACTTGTCTGTCCTGTTGAGGAAACAGAAACTTAAGTATATCAAATAATTCCAGTATATGTAAGTGCGAAGAAAAAAACTCAGGGTGCAATGCCTATTGGGGATCAGGGAGTTTGGGGTAGAATGTTCTTCCTGGGGAACAGTCACTTAAGCTGAGCCCCAAAGGTAGAAAGGGCTCATGTGTATAAAAAGCCAGAGAGGATGGCAAGTACAAAGGCCCTGAGGTAAGAAGGAGCTTGGTGGATCATGGAGAGAAGGAGGCCCTAGGAGGCGGCTGTGGAAACGCAGAGCAGAGCGCGAGGCGAGGTGGGAGAGGGGTCAGGGATGACACCGGGCCTCATGGGTCCGGGTCGGGAGTTTGAATTTCATTCCAAGTACAGCGGCTTAGTCATTGGGAGCTTGAGAATGAGAGACACGATCATACCTGCCTCCGAAAATAATCACTCTGGCCGCTGTGTGGAGAACGGAGTGGTGGGGACAGGCGTGCACACAGGACGCTGGTGGGGTGTACCACAGGGAGGGCGGGCCCGGGGGGAGGGGCAGTAATGGTTCCATAGGGGGCGACCGCCCTCATAGGGGAGCTGAAACAAAGCACCTGTTGGCTATTGACGTCCGGTCTGAAGATCTTGTTTCTCTCTATCCGACCCGACAGGGGACACTTCTCTTGAGAAGGAGCAAGGAGGTCCCTTCCAAGGATCACTCCCATTGCAGGCTCCTCTGCCCCCCACACCAGGCTAGGGACAAATGGTTCCTTAATTCATTAGTTCTCAAGGGGGGCAGCCGTACCCCCAGGGGCCCCCTGGCAATGTCTGCACAAACTTCTTGTAGTCACAAGTCAGGGGTGGACCCTACGGCCATCTACTGGGTCAGGCCAGGGAGTTGCTAAACATCCTTCAATGTAGA
>NW_027528369.1:1919932-1989229 GCF_008692635.1 Crocuta crocuta
ATCAATTTCCTGGCCCTGTGTCAACAGTGCCATGGTGGAGAAATCTATGCCTTTTCCTCTAAAGCCGGTGTCTCCCAAAGCAGTTTGCCAAGGGGCAGGAATTCAAGCCCCAGTAAACAAGGCAGAAAAAAGGAAAATGGTATGCATTCATTGATCTCCTAGTGCATACAGGCCACTGCATTTTACACGTGCTAACTCGTCTCTTATTTGTGTGGGTTTTTTTGGTTGGTTGGGTTTTTTTGTGTTGTTGTTTTACAACAAACCTGCATAAGACAGGGATTTTTGTTACTCCCGAGATCCTTGTCACTGATAACCTTTCAAAACCACAAAGCGGGAATTCGAGCCCAAGGCTCACTGATTCCCAGCGTGGTGGCCTTTTCTGAATTCCATAAAACCTCTTAGGTCAGCTGGAGCGAAAACAGAGCAGCCAAGTCTGATTGTAGGAGTCTGGTGTCCTGCCTGGGAAATGTAAATAATTTAGAGTCCAGAGGCGGGAGGGATAATCATCCTGTCTGGTTTCATGGGCCACCCAGACGGAACTCTGGACCCCTCGCCACCATCCACGGCCTCAGCGCACCCCACCCCCCAGAGTCTCAACCAGAAGTCCAGCCATTCCAGTAGGATCGAGGTGAAAGGTAAAGATAGCAACCAGATTCTTCAAGCAAAGAGCCACTACTCCAGGCTGAGTAAATGCTATGGAGGCAAAACCCCACCAACATGTGTTAACTTGATGCCTACTGTATGCAAGCCTCCAAGGCAAAAACAACGAGGACCGGAAAGTCAAGTAAGAAATAGTATTCAGATGCCTTTCACTCTTTATAAAACGCTTTATCAAGCATATGCTTTATACCAAGCCAAATGCGAGGCTCTGCGGTACCAGGACGGACCCTGACCTCCAAGGGCAGGAAACAAACCACAAGGGACTCTTAACGACAGAGAACAAACTTTGGGTTGACAGGGTGGGGGAGGGACGGGCCAGATGAGTGATGGGCATTAAGGAAGGTACTTGTTAACGCTGAGCACTGAGTGCTGTGGGAAGTGGCGAATCACTGAATTCTACTCCTGAAACCAATATTGCACTAGAGGTTCCCTACCTAAAATTTAAATTAAAAAGTTAAAATTAAAAAAAATTTTTAAAAACACAAGTGCTAATTAAGATACACGCTGAACTCTCCTTGAGCTGGGTGGGGAATGGGTGGCCAGCGTCCTGTGTCCGAGGACCGAATGGATCATTACGAGAAACGAAGAAGGACCGTTCAGAAGTGCACTTCTGGTGCTGGGGACTGGAAGGTACAGACGTGAGCGAATTGTGGTTTGCAGGAGAGAAATCAGGAGGAGCCTTGGGACCGACTGGCCCTTAATCTCAGGAAGGCTCACCTGTGTAGGTGGGAGAAGACTTGCGTCCTGGAAGGGGAGAATTAGTCCAAGTTCTAGAGAGTGGGAGAAGTAATTTACCCAGAGGCCAGAGCCACCCGGAAAGACAGAGATGGGATGTAGCCAGGACCGTGCAGGCACCGCTCACAGGGGGCGCTGTATTTGGAGCCTTTCCTACACAGCCGCTCGGAGACTGGTAAGGACTCCAGGTGAGTGCACGCACTGACCCCACTGCAGAGACAAGAAAGCTGACACACCCACCTGCTGGCCCAGCAGGAAGCCCAGAGGGGATCCCAGGCCTTCAGGCTCGAAGCAGGGGACCGCCAGCTGGCACACGGGCCCAATCTGTGCGTCGCCTACTTTTCACAAACGAAGTTTCATCGGAACGAAACACACCCATCCACTTGCACGCCGTCTGCGGCTGCTTCCGTGCTGGGACCGCGGAGCTCAGTGTGACAGCGACCAGAAGGGTCCCCAAAACCTGACGCATTTACTCTCTGGCCCTTTCCCAGAAAAAGTCTGCATTCGCCGCTCCACGGCTCACGCTGCTGGCCTGGCCGGGCCCGCGAGTTCTGGGCTGGCAGCAGTGGATGGAGCCCTCCCCCTGGGGACATTCCCGGCCCCCAGGGACACTGCGGCCACTCCCTGTGCCAGGGGCCAGCGCCGGTGGTGAGGCGGAGCTCAAGGGTCTTCTCAGGACGTACAAAGCCCTGTAAGACAGCACATCCCTTGAGTGCTGGAATTCCTGTGGCATCGCCGCTATTTATATTGAAAACACCGCAAGCACTCATTTTTCATGCTATTTCAGCTGAAAACAGCCACGGCAGGGCCACAATCTGGAGATCGGGGCAGGGGGTGGAGGGGTGTTTGCGAGCGAGGCTCAGCCCGCGAGGTGCCCCAGGTTGCCTGGTCCCAGGTGTACTGGGCCCCAGCCAGGCTTTCTTCTGGGACAGTGGGCTTGAGGAATGAGGGGAGACGAGAGGGTAAAAGGGGCCTCGCTGGAAACGTTGCCTCCCGTAATCTGGAAAAGCAAGAAGACGCGAGCTGGCACTCACACATCTACCTTGTTCGACAACCTCGCATGGGTCATTAATTGAAATAAAATGAAGCGAAATGGAATCCAGATGTTCGTATACGTTCCCTCGCACAGAATGCAGAGACGAATCACCAAATGGAAATGCACCAGAATACTAGCCACAGTGATTTGAGGGGTGTGGAAGTTAGGTCGCGGCCTATCTCAGCCCCTCGTCTTTGTTCTGTTTTTCTTTCATGGCACTTAGGCTAAGAGAAGGGAGAGGAAGACAAAAGTATTACTTAGAATTGTTTTGCGTTTCTTCCCGTAAGATCATAAACTCCACAAGAGATGAAGTTTATTTATCCCTGGTGCCCAGCACACAGCCTGGACCATAGTAAGTGCTCAGTTAATAGTTACTGATCGAATAAGCGATTCTATTTTTACATATGTCAGATGGTCCACAAGGCACAAGTATTGTTGCTGTAACTTTTATAAAGTGCATTATTTAAAAATATCTATGGAGCATCTGAGTGGTTCAGTCAACTAAGCGTCTGACTCTTGATTTCGGCTCAGGTCATGATCTCATGGTTCATGAGATCAAGCCCCATGTTAGGCTCTGCACTGAAAGCAGGGTGCCTGCTCTCTCTGTCTCTCTCTCTGCTCCTCCCTTGCTTGTACATGAGAGTGCTCTATCTCTCTGTCAAAATAAACACTTTTTAAAAATAAAAATATATAAATACCTTTCAATCAGGTCAAAGAACAGAAACAAAAGACTTATTTAACAAATGTTTATTGACTACCTACCATGTGTCCACATTACCATTTTCCCCTACCTTCAGGAAGCCTTGCATGGTACAAAGTTCATAGCAAATACTCAGCTAATGCCTCAGAAGTATCCCTGACCACACAAATTGCACAAGCCACCACCCTCACCACCACCTACTTTGAGAAGGATATATAAAACAACAAAAAACAACTACTCATCTTTAAGAGAAAAAATGCTCCAGTGAGCCCACCCTCCCAATCCCTGGGCATCTGGAATACATTTTTCTGGAAGATAATAAAACCGACTGCAACCGGAGCACACAGGAGAAGCTGAAGTTGTTCTGGATAGGTGACCACGAGCCACAAGAAGCCAGGAACTAACTTGTTTGAATCGACAAGTCAGCATTTGTAAACATTCCCAACATAAAGCCTGGCACCCGACGTGCCTCATCTCACTGGCCTCCATCAGGCCTCAAACTCTGAAGATCAAAGTCAAAGCACGCAATGAACTTGAGAGAGCTGGAAAGGGTAACAAGCATGTGAGAGTTACCGATGTTAACACGTGCTTAGGAGGAGAAGCAGAGGACGCTGAGGCAGATCTTGACTCATTCTCCTCCCTTTCACAAACATGGTAATGAAACCTTTCTTTCGAAGGCCACTTACTCATGTTGAGTAAGAAAAGACACCCAAAGAATAGCCAACATTGCCACATAATGGCTGACCTGACCGTGTTGGTCAAGTCTGGCTCACCAGTACCAAATAAGCCTGGTGTTTGGGTTTAATAATAAACCTGTGGCTCTATGGGTTAACCTGCCCTCTTCGGCTTTCATCACTAAGGATGCCCGTGACAGCTACCACGTGATCCGGACCACATCTGCCAGCTGAGAAGTGATTCCTATGCCATAGGGGGATGGGAAGGGCAGCTGGGAACATGAGACAACCCTTCAGAAAGTGAAATAAACATTCCTAAGAGGATAACACCCTCCATCAACTATCTCCCAGAACTGTAAAAAAGAAAACAGAACAGACCTTGACCACACAAGCCCATTGGAACAATCCCTTTATCCCAGGGAGAAAAAAAGGAGCCAAACCAAAATGGCGGCCTGATGTAGATGTTTTTCTTCTTAAGATTGTCGAAGGACAGATTACTAGATGTTATCTTTCATCCCACAAGTGAGTATTAATCACTGGCTGTACTAGGAAGAGAACGGCCAGCCTTTGCCCTTAACGGCAAGTACGATTAATTCCTTAGGAACAGGTTAAAATTTGCTAATGGCCTCTGAGCCAACTTTTGAGCTAGGTGCTTCGTAAACGGCATTCATCCATTCGGTAAGCATTTGGTGCGCCCCAGGCAGGTACAAGAAATACACTGCTGGGGCGCTGAGGTTGCACGGAACCGACACAAATCCGTCTTCACGCATCTCACTGCAGGTCAACACACACTGCTCTGCAGACATTTTCCCAGTTTCATGGAGAGCAAGAGCGGGATTAGACACAACGCACTCGAGGTCACGCCCCAGTCACCTGGCCAGCCCACCCTCAGGCCCTTCTTCCTCCCCCAGAAAAGCATGCCAGGGCCAGCTGGCACACAGTGGAGCGGGAGTAGCTCTATTCCAGGACAGCACCTTGGGTGTGTTTTGCTTTTGTTTCTATGTAAACACCCTTTGTCTATTAAGCCCACGGTTCTACTTTCCACTGCTGCCAAAACAATAATGATGGGAATAATCTAGTAATAATAGTAATAATGCTCCCTCTCATGTTTCTTCAAACACATGGCCCTTTCAGGTTATTGAGTTTCCTTTAAGACAGAGTCAGAGTTAACAAGAAATCTCCACCTCCATCTGAACATCGTAAGAACTCGTCAGGATGACCAGATGGTATGTGGCAAACTCACTCTTGTCAACCTCCATATCCAGGAGGCGGCGGATGGGCCATGGTGGGGGCCGTGGGGGAAGGGGGACTAGGTGACCTGCGTGGGAGGGGCACTTACTTCTCAACCTCCCCTGATGGTCACGATTCAAAAATTAAGCCAAGTGTGGTCAGAACTTCGGTTTTTTCACGTGAAGCCAGAGGCCCGGCCTGCTAGGTCTAATCTCCCAATATTTAGATAGCGGCAGTTGATGTTTTTAAAAGTTTTAATGTGTATAGCACCATTGTGCTGGCTCAACAATACATATTTTGGTGTTAAATCTGGCACGGGTCTCTGCATTACTCCAAGGGTTCTTTCCAGCAAATATCCTACGCGTTGAACAAGATTTTATTGAATTTATTTAGAGTACCTATCAGTGGTCTTTTCCTTCCCACATTTATAGATATGCCATGAAACTATATAGACAAGGGGAAGACCGTGTTTGTGTCAAATAGCCTCGTCCTCCAAGTACCAAATAGAAAATGGCGGCAAGATGAGCAAGAACGTGTAGAGGAGGGAGAGAGGTCATCCAGCTCTCTAGAGCGGCCACGGAGGAAAGGAGACTGCACCTTGGATTTGAAGAAATCATAAAGTGGCAGGAAGGTAGATCAAGAAGATAGAGAGCATCAGCCAAAGCTTGGGGATGAAAACGAGCAAGGAACACTTAAGGGCACGTAAGCATGAGCACCTTGATGGGTGAGAAAAGAGGGCGTGGAAGTTCTGGAAGGCTGGAACAGAATGTGACCCTGAGGCAAGTAATCGTGTATAAAATGGCGACAGTGCCTGGTCTACTGTGTAAAATCAGGTCGGGGGAGGCCAGTCTTGATGTCTCCTGGGGCGTCTGGGTGGCTCAGCTCGTGAAGCATGGAACTTCAGCTCAGGTCATGATCTTGCGGTCTGTGAGTTTGAGCCCCGCATTGGCCTCTGTGCTGGCAGCTCAGAGCCTGGAGCCTGCTTCAGATTCTATGTCTCCCTCTCTCTCTGCCCCTCCCCCACTTGAGCGCTCTTGCTCGCTTGTGCTCTCTCTCTCTCAAAAATAAACATTAAATTTTTTTTTTTTCAAAAAAAAGTCTTGCTATCCCCTACACTTAACATGGTGCTTAATGTGAAGATAGCTTCCCACAAAAATTTCAGGGTGAAATTAGCTCATATATATGAAGGTATTTGGGCCAACACAAGTATGGCATCGAGGGATTATTAATATTGATGAGGAGACACTTTTCAAAGGAAACTTCTATAGGACTCCTGAGGGAGGAATAATAAATTGAGGGTCTCTGGCAACGGTTAATGCTGTTGTCAAAGTTCAGCAAGGCATTTCCTTTTCAAAAACAATGAAGGGAAACTCATTCCATTGATTTCTGATCCAACTGGGGATACTAAGCCAAAAGTGGAAAGGAAATAGAGGTTAATATGTGGCCCTTTTTGGATTTCAGAGTCAAGGGACACAACCTGCCTAACACTTGTAGCCTTCCCTAAAAAATGAGGGGGAGGGCCATGCCCTTAGAAGAGGAAGCTATAAGCTTTATCTTCATCTAAAGCTAGGACTCCCTTTCAAGGGCATGACAACACAAGCTTGGGGATCAGAGAGACTTGGGTTTGAGGCCCACCTCAACCACTCGCCAGCTCTGCTACCTTGGACAAGTTACTAAGCGTCTCTGATCCTCTCGGTGAAGGGACGGGGTGGCCAAAGCAGTGCCCATCTCCTAGGACTTCCGAAGAGGACAGCAATAATGTACAGTGAAGCCTAATTACCCTCGTGTGAGCATCAAATCAGACACACGATGATCTCCCTTCGGGAGACATCAAAGGATGTCTGAGCTGAAGCGGATTCCGTCAAGTTGAAAATCCCACAAAGATTTCATCCAGGATGTAAACTGGGTCTTGATATTTATCTTCTTCTAACTCCCCCTGAGTACTCTGGGCTGCCTGCACACATAGATGTTTCTCTCGGCAGGGTAATCCGTGAGCACAGATTGCCCACAGCTGTCCCGACCACATGAAAGACCCGGGCACTCCCCAGTGACCTCCTGGCACGAGGTAGCCATTCATCAAGTGCTGGGGCCTCAGCGCCAGACACGCCATGAAAGGTTAGCCCTTGGTTTTTATCGCGTCGGTGTTAGCTTTCCCTGTCCGTGGCCATTTGTTCAGTACAAAGCTTTATACAGTTTACAAATGGTGGAGAGTCCTGGCCTTTTCTTCTTATTGACTTTTAGCCACTTGCATCATTAATCTTTAATTTCCACTGGAAACTTCAGTCAGCAGTGAAAATGAAACGCTGCCTTCTGCCATGGGCTCCGAGTCCTGCTGGACTGTGCGCTTCTGAAAGGCTCTAGGTGTGACGGGCTGTGGTGGGGAAGGGGCCGCCATCGTCCATTCTGTGCAAAAATGAAACCTGTTACTTCTGTGATGCTGCATACGCCTTTGATACCGGCCATGCCCGTCCAAGGCACTTAGCACAGTGTTTGGTCTACTGTGGGCCTTCAGTGAAGAGCGGTGGCGCTTCTTCATTATAATACTTACGATTCCTATTGATTTTATTCAGTTATGGTGCCTTCTGAAGCAGAGATGCTTGAGACAAAGGAAAATGTGTCAAAGATAGGAAGTAAGTTCTGAAGTACGTAACGCTTTCATTGATGGTGACTGTCACACAAATAGCAGAGCAATCAAAGAAACAGCCAACCGTCGTGATCTAGTCCACGTTTCGGAAGGTTAGACACGGGCACGGGGCAAATGTGTTGTTGTTCTCCTTACTGATGTCATATAGGAGTGGGGGAAAAAATAAGCGGCATGCTTTTTGTGAGAGCAGAATTGTTTTCTTAGTTTCCTTTTAAATAATTTCCTGGACCAGCACCATCAAACACAACATTGTGTGATGACGGAAAAGCTGAGTATCCTAGAAAAAAAGCTGACAGCTACATCCAGGTTCTCAAATATTCAATAGGAGTTCATAGTTTTAATTGAGATTTAATAATATCACAGTCTATGATGTGTACAGACCATACCTTACATAGCTACTCCCTTACCTTTTATTATAGTTGATTTCCATTTAGTATTAATAATTCAAAGGATACTTTGGAGACACTAACCAATAACATACACTGAAAAGTGGGGAAAATAGTGGTTTTCTTAATGATCCTAAACTCTCCGAGTTCTATATAGCATCAAAGACTCATCAGTCTATTGTAAAGGGTGAACGTTGTTCATCATCACGCTGATCCATTCATAAGGGGGCCACTCGGACAGAATTATTACACCCTCATTATGTTATATCCTTCCCCATCTCGGATTACTGATCCTTAGCTTTTGAGCACCATCACCGACAACGCTGTTTGTGCTGCCCAGGAAACTGGACGAGAACAGGAGTTCACGACCTGGGAATGATGTTACAGAGCGCGCCCAAGCGGGGGAGAAGGTCCTCGAGAGGCAGGTGACCAGCAGAGGCCAGCTGTCGGACCCTCTGTCCCTGGAGGGGTGCCGGCTGCTGCCGTGGCCCAGGAACTTCCTGTGGGTCACAGGAGAAAACTCCATCCTCTCTGTACACCCACTCTGTACTTTGAAGCACCATCACATCCCGTATCTTATTTGATCATCACAGTGACCCTGGGTGGGGGGCAAGTCGGGCAGAGAACAGTGCAATGTTCACAGTTTACACGTGACCCCGAGATATTAACTTGCCGTGGATTACATGGCCATCGCACCCCAACTCTAGGATTAGGACTTGGCTATCACAGCTTCGAAGTACAGAGGGCGTCTGGTACACTCCATTTCCTCCTGTCCCCAGGAACAAAATGGGGCAGCTGTTTGCATTGATGAATAGCAACACCACCAGAAGGCTGTGTGTGCTGCTTAAATGAACAATTATGGATTTCTGGTTGCAGCTAACATAGAAGAAACACACCTCACCCTGCCTCTCCCACTGCACACAGCTATAAAACACTGACACAACTCGTACAGAGCAGTTTGGGGACTCGGAAACGTAAACAGTGGTCCACAGATTGGGGAAGAAGCTCAGAATTTGAAATACCCCTGAGCCGGTGGTGGGGTTTCCATATTTTTTCCCTCTAGTATACCTTGGCTCGAACTCCACACTCTAGCCCCGGCACTGAGCAGCGGGACAGAGCAGAGAAAGCTGCAAGAGAAGCTACCTCATGCGAACCAGAGGGCCTGAAAAGGGAATTTCTAACTCCAAAACGAGAGTATGGAAATTTCTCATGTTGTTTCCTCGTTTATGTCTCTGTTTCCTCACACCCCCAATCCGTTTTGTAAGGGCGGTGGAAGTGACCGGTAACAGATGCCCATGGGAGTCAAGTTTGGGGGAGATGCAATCCCAAAAGGGTGGAGGTGGGGGGAACCTTCACTTTCTTCTCTCTGCTCTCCTACCATTGGTGCAACACACCCGACCAAAGCGACTAAACCCATTTTCTAGTCAGAAGACCAAAAGGAGGCACCCTGGGGAACCTAAACACACTGAAGAGATCATAAGGATGGGGGGAACTCAAGAAAACAGAGGCACGCATGTATTATGAACACTTGGGCTCACCCGCTCTTACAGTGCGCGCTTGGCCGTGACCCTATTCAGCAGAGTGAACACAGCCACCAATGAGCAAACCACCTCCCAGGACCCAGATGAGCCACTAGGTGGTGCACATGCAGGACAGACCCGCGTTAACACCCAGAAGGTTTGAACGCTGAAGGGTATTAGAATCATAGCCCACAGAACTCGGGGCTTGACCAGAAGCAGTTCAACCGATGGGTAAGAAACATAATTAAACATCCACATTCTCCATGGATTTTGCGAAGACCCAGAGCCTCTTAACATTCAAAAGGTTCAGGATACAATCCAAAATGACTCAGCCTATGGAAATGAGGGGGGAAATGAACTCCAAGGAGCAAAGGTAATGGACAGACCCCAACACAGTGGTGGTACAAATGTTGAGATTATCTGAAAAAGACTTGTGAAAAGATAGTATAAAAATGCTGGAGCAAATGCCTATAAACACTTTAAAGGAAATACAGAACATCTCAGCAAATAAATGGAAGCGATAAAGAAGCAAATAATTTTAGAACTGAAAAACACAACCGAAGTAAAAACTTACTCGGTGAACTTGATGGCAGAATGAAGACGACAGAAGACAGTCCAGGAACTTGAAGACAGTTGATGGAAATTATCAAATCTGAACATGGAGAAAAAGACTGCGGGGAAAAAAGATGGAACAGAGCCTTGAGGGACCTATGTGATAATGACAAACTTTTTTTTAACATTTATGTGACCAGAATCCCAGAAAGAAGAGAAAGAGTATTTAGTACTGAAAAATATTGAAAGAAGAATGGTTGAAAACTTCCCAATTTGGTGAAAGACACACCTGAGTGAACTCCAAAATTTACGGACTAGAGACAAAGAAAAAACTCATTACCTGTAAAGGGACAACAATTGAAATGACTACAGATTTCTCATTAGAGATCAGAGGGTCAGAAGGAAGTGGCGCAGTATTTTTAAGGTTTTGAAATAAATTAGCTGTCGGTGCAAATTCTCTATCTGGTGAGAATATCCTTCAGAAGTAAAAGTGATATAAGGACATTCTCAGATGAAGAAAAACAAAACCAAACAAAAAAGAAATCATTTAGAACAGACCTCTCTAACCAAATTGCTAAAAGGAATTCTTCAGAAAGAAGAGAAATGATCCCAGATAGAAATTTGGAATAAGAGTAATGAAGAACAAGCAAAGGAAAGAAAAACTGTAATAAGCCATTTTTCTCTTGAATTTCCTTAAAATACATTTGAAGGCTGAAAGAAAATTAAAACATTATCTAATGGGGTTTTCAATATAGAGAGGGGTACTATAGGAGGTGATTCTAACAGAAAGCCGGTGGAAAGTACAGAGCTGTACATGGTGTAAGGTGGAGACACATTCGATACATATGGTGGTGGTAAGGTGTTTACATTCCGCTAGAAATGGGAAGCTGCTGATTTTAAGGAGATAGTGGAAAGCTATGGATGGATGGATGGGTGGATGGGTTGGTGGATGGATGGGTGGATGGGTGGGTGGGNGATGGATGGATGGATACGTGGATGGGTGGATGGATGGGTGGGTAGATGGGTAGGTGAGTAGATGGATAGATGGATAGATAGCCCCTAAAGCAACTACTATTAAACTTGACAAAGATAAAACAGAGAAAAGATTTAAAAAGAAAATAAAAAAATAAATAATTTGTTAAATGTTCAAATAACCGGAAAGCAAGCAGGATAGGAGGTAACAGAGGATCAGAATAAGACAGACACGGTCTTTACTTTCATGACATCAACTACAGAAGCAGTTGCATATCTGCATTTTGAGAGAACACTCCTGAAGGAAAATAGAAAGCAGAGCACGCTGACATGGATGACCAGTGATGTCAGGAAAGGCCTCTTCGAGGAGATGAGCTATCGCATGAGAGTGAGAGCACGAAGCAGCATGAGCAATGACCCTGCACGGGCGACCGTTCGGATGTTGATGGAACAAAGACCACTGTGGCTGGAGTAGTGAGCAGAAGAATGCGAGACGAAAGAGGAAAGGGAGACAAGGGTGAAATGGTCTAAGCCATAGTTAGCGGTCCGCATTGCATTCCAAGAAGCTGCTCAAGCATTGCATTTGAAATCCCATCAACAGGGCGCAAGGGCTCTGACTTCTCCACGTCCTCGCCAACACTGGTCTCGCTTGTTTTTGAGAATAGCACGAGTCCACTTATATGAGGTGTCTAAACTAGGCGAACTCACAGAAGGGAAGAGCCCCGTCCTGTTTAAAGCTTCAGTAAGGCAAGAGCAACAAGCTCTAGAAACATCCCGCATAACACTGTGTCTACAGTTAGTAATACTGTATTGTATAGTCAGTAATATTATATTGTATGCTTAAAAATCTGTCCATGGGGCGCCTGGGTGGCTCAGTCGTTTAAGTGGCTGACTTCAGCTCAGGTCATGATCTCACGGTTCACGAGTTCAAGCCCCGTGTCGGGCTCTGGGCTGACAGTTCAGAGCCTGGAGCCTGCTTCGGATTCCTCGTCTCCCTCTCTCTCTGCCCCTCCTGCTTGCTCTCTCTCTGTCTCTCTCTCTCCCAAAAAAATAAAGAAACATTTAAAAACTTTTTTAAAAAATCTGTCCAGATCCCATATGTGAAGTGTTCTTATCACAACACAATAATTTTTTTTTCACGAAAACAATTAAAATGGACAGAATGCATCTGAAAACGGAAAGGAAAGGAAAGGGTTATTCAGGAAAACCCTACTCAGCCCCACGCAAGGTGGGAGATTCCTGGGCAGAACCCACTGGTGATAACACAACAAAATAAGCAAGGAGGTCCCGGGCAAGAGCCAGCTTCCTTATTCCTCTGACAGCTGAATGGTTAGCTTCCCTGGGCAGAAATGTGTACAAATCTGGATTACATCGAACAGTCAGATGCCTTATCTAAGAGACGACAGCCAAAGCTTGATCTTTGGCCTGAGGGGAGAATTAAAAGGTGTTTATGTTTCAGAAATAATCAGAGTCAGACATCTCAAAATTAAAATTCTTTGTCAGCCTATCAATATTTATGAATGTGTAAAATTTCCGACAGCCCTGTTCCAAAATTTCCATGCACTGCGGGTTGAGAGATGTTTGACCCCGGAGAGAGATAGCATCTCCCTGCCACACATTTCTCATTCACTCTGCAAAGCAAAGTCTATTTAAAACTCTGACCCACCTTCTAGTTAAGTTACCCGTATTCGCCTTCCTCACTGAAATCAGTCAGGAGGAGATCGCTTACAACAGACCTCGCAGGACTGAAAACAGTAAATTGCAGGTTCCTCCGTGTATAATCAACTCTGAAAAATGCACGAATTAATGAAGGACTATCATACGCCATGGCCAATCTAGTTTGGAACAAAGGCAAGATTTGCATTCAAAATGAACGGGCTTCTAGTTGCAGTTTGAACATTGGATGCATCACGTGAACTTGGCCAAGCCTTTTTTTTTTAATCTTCAGCAGCCTCAATTTTATTATCTACAAAATCAAGAGTCAGTGTATGTGTACGTGGATGTTGCAGCTGCGAATGTAGGTGTGGATGTAAAGGTCATGTTTTCTGGGAGCAGAGCCTGAGGAAGGGATTCACAGGCATGTGATTGAGGACATGCCTTCTGACACAAACCTATAAGGCAAGTGAAGCAACATCGAACGGGGATGAGGATATGATCTCAGATAAAGTCTAACTTTCGCCTGACTCATGAGACAGAGTCAAACAGACCAGCAGCATAACAGTGTTTATCTCCTAGTAGACTCTACCTTGAGGTAAGAGCATCAGTCTTCCCCCATCCACTCAACCCCTCCCCCAGCCCAGCATTAGGCACCAGGATGCCTCCAGGGTGAAGGGACTGATTTCTCCTAGGTGAAGAGGCTACTGGCTGGTGAGGACCATTTTCTGGGAAGGAGGTGAGCCGCGAACACTTAGCAGCCAACATTTAGAGCAGCTGGGGGCTGTATAAAGCGATCGCATAAAGGAGAGCTGGTTGAGGCACTAACATACATGTTATACATGTGAAGAAGAGTGTATTGCATATATGCAAATAAAGGTAATGAAAGGCACACGCACACACGCAATGGAGGGGGATGTTGGTAGAGGACAGAAAAAGAGGCAGAGTCACTTCTATTTCCTCCATTGGCTGGCGAGGTGAATAGGAGAACATGGGAAGATAATACTTGAGGAAGGGGCGCCTGGGTGGCTTAGTCGGTTAAGCGTCCGACTTTCGCTTAGGTCATGATCTCGCGGTTCGTGGGTTCGAGCCCCGCGTCGGGCTCTGTGCTGACTGCCAGCTCGGAGCCTGGAGCCTGTTTCAGTCTGTGACTCCCTCTCTCTCTGACCCTCCCCTGCTCACGCTGTCTCTCTCTCTCTCTCTCTCTCCCCTAGAAATAAATAAAAAACATTAAAAAAAAAAAAGATAATACTTGAGGAAATACTTGAACGTGCCCATGCATTTGTCAAAGCCATTGCAGCCTTGCTGGACTCCATTTTGCTCTTCCCTCGGCCTTTGACTACCCTCCACCACAGCCACGCTTATCTGTGATTTCAAAGCGGCTATTCGCTGCCTCCTCTTCGGAAGGTTCCCACATCTACCTCCGTCCCTGACCACCTACTGCACTCAGTCAGACACCAATAATCAGGACCCAAGAACAAAACCCTGTGTGAAGTACCGTTCTTAGGAACCCATAATCAGTGGGCTCAAGCCCCAGCTCCCCATTCAATACTAATTATGTGGCCTTTGGCAAAGTCAAAACCGCTCAACACCTCTTCTGTGAAGGTGAGGGATCCCACCAACTTCAAAACGTCTAGCCCACAAGCTGTGGCTGGGTGTTATCTGAGGGTTATTGTCTGCATGAAGGAGCACATTGTTACCATCTCCCAGTTAAACAGATGCTGTAACACCCATGAAACTTGAGGAGCCCTTCAGAAAAGGAACGGTTCTACATGGATCTCAAAGAAACAAAAAGAATGCATAGCTCTTGCACTGAAGGAATGGAACACTGAAGAGAAGAAAAGCATAAAAATGAGGGCGGGGGGCGGGGGTGGTCCGAGGCTTGGAGCCAAATGCCCTGGTAGCAGCTGGGCTCCACAAAGAATGCACAACTATTTTTAGCCTCTCTTTGGGTATACTGATTTCCGGAACAATATCCTCTAATTACGGTGTCTAGGACTGTATCCTGCCCTCCCACCCGTACCCACCAGAAGCAGCAATTCTGCGCTGCCCGGCAACTCTTTCCAGGTGCTCCTCAAACCAGAAAGGGACTCTCACCCTCTAGATCCGTCATCCCGTAACTGGCTTTAATTTCAATATCCATCAAAGCATTCTGCTCGCAGCGAAGGGCAGTCCTTGGATCCTCCTGTCGACAGGCTGCTCTGTGGTTTCCGGGTGCCAGTTGGCATGCGGTGCAAACCGCTGGCACCATTTTCGTTGTTGTTTGCAGAACAATACTGCAAAAACACAGCCCCGGCCTCACAGCTCGTGGAGTGGAGAAATGAAGCTTATGGGCTCTTCTGGTTACCTACTGCTGTATGGATGGCAACTCAGGCCAAAGCTTGGTGGCTTAACACAGCCCCCAAATTCTTTCTCATGGTTCTGTGGGTTGGCGTGGCTGGCTGGGGAGGTCTGGTGCTCTTTCGTGGGAGCTTTCAGGCCATCGCAGCTAACGTTTGGGCCTGGTGTCCTCTAGAAGCACAACTAGGAGCTGGCTTAAGTTCTAGAACATTGCCCAAGTAGTAATATGCAAGTGGGGAAGAAGACACTCTGGGATAAGAAAAGAAGAGGAAAAAGCAAGATACGAATGCCTACCTCTCATTTTTTCATTTTTTTCAAGTTTTTTAATGTTCACTTATTTTTGAGAGCAAGAAATGGAGTATGAGTCAGGGAGGGGCAAAGAGAGAGGGAGACACAGTCTGAAGCAGGGTCCAGGCTACGAGCTGTCAGCACAGAGCCTGAAGCGGGGCTTGAACCCATGAACCGTGAGATCATGACCTGAGTGAAGTCCAACGCTTAACTGACTGAGACACCCAGGTGCCCTGGCATCTCATTTTGTCTTTAAATCCCCCCCCCCCAAAAACAACAAATCTCAGGAGAGCATCAGGTAGCTGCATAATCGCCCTTTGCCTCCTTCTTTTCTAAGACTTCTCATTCTATGACCTCAAAAGCCGAGGTTGTAGGGCAGAAAAGGAGCCAGAAATGACAGGAATCAGCGAGTCAACATTCAGGCACAACCTTCAACATGCCCGTAACATCTACACGCACACACGTACATGTGTGCACAACACACCACACCACCATGGGGGCTGAAGGAACAGTCGGCACAATCACCTCTGTGAGAATCGTAACTTTCTATCCGAAAACCTGAGCTCTCTGAGGTTTATAACATTTCTGATAAAAATCTCTGCTGCTCTGCAGTATGTCTGCTGTCATAGGCTGTCAGCCCTGCAAAGGGTCTCGGAATCCTCAAACTCCAATTACCTTTCCCGGAGGGGGCCCTAAAAGGGATAAAGTCATGAAAAACGATTATATATTTCTGAATCTTCATTGCTAAGGAGGCACAAAGGTGATAAGAAGACCATAGATTTTCTTTATGAAAATGGTGTTTCTGGATGCAACGCCTTTCCTGCCTGCCCTTACCCAAACGAGCAAGCTTAATCACCCTTCACTCAGTATTTTTTTTTTTTCTGTGCATTTCTAACCACCTGATTTTATATTAGCTTCGTGTGTGTCTCCCTGTAAAATACAAGCTCTCTGAAGGCAAAGACTTTACCTATGTTGTTCACTGTTCACCTCCTTAATTTGCACCTGGTACACAGCAGATATTCAGTATCTGTTGAATGAATGGATAAACATTCATTGAAGTCCAATTAAGTAGAAGACACTGTAGTATTTGCTTTGTGAGGCTGTGCTACACAAGATGAACAGCTACCCTCAACCAAACTGCAACGTACATTAATAACCATGATGCTCAAGAAAACTACAAGGGACGATTAACCACAGGGGGGGAACATCTTCAAAAATTAAACACTCTCCATTAAAGGTAGCAGATGGGATTCAGACAGAACC
Organism: Crocuta crocuta; assembly: GCF_008692635.1. Classification (NCBI taxonomy): domain Eukaryota; kingdom Metazoa; phylum Chordata; class Mammalia; order Carnivora; family Hyaenidae; genus Crocuta; species Crocuta crocuta. The sequence continues at coordinate 1,936,586 of NW_027528369.1, forward strand.
CTAGCGCACAGGGGGCTTGCTGTTACTTGCGGTACTGTCTGGAATGGCCATCGTCTGACCATCAGGCCTTCTGACTCCATGACCTTGGATCATTAAAGCCTGCGCCCGGCTCCTTCCCCTAGAAAATAAACAGTTTTGCCTGGATCATTGCTAAGGTCCCCCTTCCGTGACAGCACAGGTGGGAGCTCTGCAAGAAGGGGCAGGGTCTGGGTACCAACTCCTCAGTAGGTGTGAATAACGAGAGGCTATTCAACTGACCAAGACAGACCCATAACCAAAGGGTCTGCGGTCAAGAACTGTCTACAAGGATGTTCTCATGGAGTTAATTATAATAAAGAGAAGACAGCAAGCCAAACTGGAAACTTTCCAGAATTATTTATTTTGAACGAAGTTTGGCCTTAAAGAAAAATTGCGAACATGGCTGAATTTCCACAGATTTCGCCCAGATTCTCAGATTTTCAGAGCCCCTTTCTCCCTGGTGTCCTCGAAATGACTCTTTCTCTTTCATCCTGCTTTTTGGTCTAGTGTCTTTGCTCCACACTGGAAAGCGGTCTTCCGTTTCTTTGATCGTTTCCGCACTGCCGTCGTCTCTATTCTCGTCCTGGGGAAACTCTAGTTGTTGGGAATTGGGCCCCTCATACACTGACCACCTAGGTCAACTATTCTCCCGTGTTTCCCCTGTATCTTTTGTTTTATATTTGAGATGTTCTTTCAAATGTTTTTTTCGGGTGTTCAAGAACATTTCTTTCTGAATTAAGACTGTTATGGCAATACTAGTTTAGAGCGAGGGTGGATAATTTGCTGTTGTGGAGAATCATCTACTGCACTGAAGTATTTTAGCAGCATCCTGGCCTCTACCTGCTTGATGCCAACAGCCCAGAACCTCCAGCCATTGCAACCAGAAAGGTCTCCAGTCACTGCTAATCACCCTAGGTTGAGGCCATGAATTTAAAGGAACCCTAATAATACATTCTAGCTCCATTCATGTTGTTACAAATGGCAAGATCGTGTTCTTTTTGATGGCTGAGCAATATTCGATTGTATACATAAACCACATCTTTTTTAATGTCTGTTTATTTTTGAGAGAGCGAGAGACGCAGAGTGCGAGCAGGGGAGGGGCAGAGAGAAGGAAACATAGAATCCAAAGCAGGCTCCAGGCTCTGAGCTGTCAGCACAGAGCCGGACGTGGGGCTCAACCCACGAACTGCGAGATCATGACATGAGCTGAAGTCGTACGCTTAACTGACAGAGCCACCCAGGTGCCCTGATACTACATCTTCTTTATCCACTCATCAGCTAGAGTGTATTCTGCTAAGCAAAATAAGTCAGCGAGAGAAAGACAAATACCATATGACTTCACTCAGATGTGGACTTTAGGAAACAAAAGAGACGAACATATGGGAAAGGGAAAAAAATAGAGAGAGGGAAGCAAACCAGAAGAGACTCTTAATGATAAACTGAGGGTTGATGGAGGGAGGTGGGGGAGGGGGGATGGGCTAGATGGGTGATGGGGATTAACAAGGACACTTGTGATGAGCACTGGGTGTTGTAGACGAGTAAGGCGTCCATAAATTCTACTTCCCAAACCATTACACTCTATGTTAACTAATTAAAATTTAAATAAAAATTTGGAAGAGAATAAATAAATAAAAGAACCATAATTTCTCCATTTCTTCTCTTTCGTAGTAGCCTGCTCTTTTAGATGGCTTGAGTCACTGACACAATCAAGCTCTGTTCAATTTCTCTTCTGTCCCTTGAATTATTTCCATCTTCCAGAGTCAAGTGACTTCTTTGTTCATCTTGACCTCATCTATCCAGAGATTTCCCTCCAATATCTGGTGGTCTTGACTATCTCATCAGAGCAAGGCTTCATCAGTTGATAGAAGTTGCTGAAGTAAGTTTCTAGTTTTTTAAGGGTTCTTTTTCCCCCCAGTAGACCTCTTCCCTGAATAAGGGGACCGACCAGGGGACAGACTCAGCGTGGAGTCTCTGAGTCAGCAGGCCTCCCTGTGGGTTGGACCAGTCAGAACAGGCAGATCAGATCGACAGACCCCGTCACCAAAATGTCAATGTAGAGCGTTACTCTGGGGCACTAACACTCACACCGAAGCTCAAGAGAGACGTTCAACAGCCACCCAGATGCCTGCCTCTCTCCACCCTTACCTTCACCCCCTGGAACCCACTGAACCCAAGTCAGGAATGCTTCTGATGCTCTAGGAAAGAATAATTCTCCCCAATTCAACTCAACTATTATTGCCTTGCCCTGGGTGTAGGTGTCTCCTGGGCCCCTTCCTACCAAAGTCCCTCCACAGGTGAATGACTAAACAAATTGTCCTACATCCACACCATGGAATATAGCACAGGAAAAAAAAAAAAAAAGAATAAACAACGAGGCCTGTAACAACGTGGATAGATCGCAGAGGAATTACACAGAGTGAGAAAGCCAATCTCCGAAGGTTATATACTGCATGCTTTCCGACAAAATTATAGAGGTAGGGAACAGATCAGCAGTTGCCAGCAGTTAGGGGTAGAGGTGGTGGCACATCGTGGGTGTGATTATAATGGGTAGCAAATGGATGATCTTTAAGAAGGAGGGATACCTCTGAATTTTGACTGTGGCCACACGAATAAACACGTGCAGTAAAACTATCACATCCACACATATACCCAGAGGGCATGTAAAACTGATGAAATCTGAATAAACTCTGGATTGTACCAACGTCGATTTCCTGGATGGGGCACCTGGGTGGCTCAGTCGCTTAAGTGTCCAACCTCAGCTCAGGTTATGATCTCAGGGCTCATAGGTTCGAGCCCCAGGTCGGGCTCCATGCTGACAGCTCAGATCCTGGAGCCTGCTTCGGATTCTGGGTCTCCCCCTTTTACTGTCCCTCCCCTGCTCGCACTCTGTCTCTCTTTCTCTCTCTCTCTCACAAAAAATAAACAAACATTAAAAAAGTTAAGATGTTACCCCTGGAGAACACTGGATGAAGGGTAACTCCCTTCACTGAGCCTGTATGGAATCTCTCTGCACTTTGTTGTTGGAACTTCCCAGGAATCTGAGTATCCCAAAATAAAAATATTTTCAACGGGGAGTCTCTGTGACCCCACTGTCATTACCACCTCAAGCTATTCATGACCTTCACTGACCCATTGAAATCTCTCCCATTCTTAGGCAAATAGGATTTCGTTCCTTCTATAATCATATCAATGGGATTTCTAGAGGGAGGGGAAGCAAAATCTCAGGTTCCTAGGTATACAACCATCCTGAATTGGAAACCATGCCCATACTTCCTTTGAATTAAGTAAGAGAAATAGGAGGGCTCAAAAAGCTGAACCTCAATCAAAAGCCCAGCTTCAAAGGAACAAGATATAGGGAAAGTAATCTGTTTAGAAATACATTATTCAGTTATTTCCTTAGGAACTCTATGCTCCCTCTGTCCTTGACATGACAGACAAGGGAATGTTGGGAGCCCATGTTAATTGAACACGTTGTGAAATCCACCCGCCCTGCAAAGGTAGCCCTAATCTGCTTAACAGAAGTGGTTCTCAAAGTGTGTTCCCCAGTCCAGTAGTATCAGTTATCACCTGGAAAACTTGTTAGAAATGCAAATTCCCAGGCCACAAGGATTCAGAAGCTCTGGGAGCAGGATCCAGATATCTGTTTTAAAAGGCACCATCAGGGGCTTCTGTTGCCTGCTGGAGTTTGATGGCTAGAACCCACAGTGATGGGTTCTCTGCTCTTACAATAGAGAAAGTGGCTGTGTTTTGGATTTACAACTTAACAAAATATGTAGTGATGGGGGAGTTCCCTTATAAAGTTGTTTTTATCCTAAATTTCTGCTACTGGGAACCCTGTATATTTTAAATTCTTTTTTTTTTTTTCATATCGCTCTTGCTGCTAGGAAACTCAGAGCCAAAATTAGAAGATCAGTCATAGTGTATATTAAACCACAGTGTTATCATATGGATTCCTTCCTCAAGATCACTTCCTTTCCCTGCCCAGTTTCTTACTTTTATTTTATTGGATTTTATTCCTTTGGAGAGAAGAAAAAAAGTTATAAATACTGTCAATAAATAAAAGAGCCCTTAACAACAGTGGTAATGTGCTCTTATAGGCTGCCACATGTTCTGTTCCAAGTATGAAATACAGATCATGCAGACTGAGCAGATGTTACCAGATATTAAATTATTTCAAAAATAGATGACAGAACAGGAAAATTCAAATACTGCCTAGAAAAAAAATATTTTCATATGTAACTCCCAGGGACGTTCTTATGAAACAGAATTATTATTGCCCTTTTGTTTAAATGTAGGAGAAAGGATTTAGGCTTAGATTTATTATATTAGTGTATTAACCACTATTTTTCTTTTGGCTGCTTGCCCTTGGGTGATGTTTTCTTGGTAAGAATTATTGTCTGTTTCCATCATCTTGAAACAAACAATGTGCATTTCAATTGTCTTTTTATTTTCCGTGAGCCAGCAGACAGATACAATTCCCATTTGAAAGAGCTCTTCTAAGATTTCATATGTAACTAAAAAAGCATCAGGATTACTGATAAGCAGAATTCCCAGGAAGGTGTTATATTTTGGGTTTTATATGCAACACATCTGAACATGCCACTGAAAAAGGGGCGCCTGGGTGGCTCCATCTGTTAAGCATCTGAGTTCGGCTCATGTCGTGACCTCACAGTTCCTGGGTTCGAGCCCCGCGTCGGGCTCTGTGCTGACAGCTCAGAGCCTGGAGCCTGCTTCAGATTCTGGGTCTCCCTCTCTCTCTGCCCCTCCCCAGCTCTCTCTCTCTCTCTCAAAAATAAACATTAAAAAAATTATTTTCTTTTACAAATAGTTTATTGTCAAGTTGGTTTCCATATAACACCCAGTGCACAGCCCCACAAGTGTAAAAAAAATTTTTTAATAGAAAAAGGAAAAGTTATGGTTAAATAAATGCTCGATTAAAAATGAAATGAACCATCACAACAACAGTCAATAAACGCTTCTTGAGCAGCACTTAAATTGCTTCTTTGAAGTCTCAACTTTGGAGGACAGAGAAAAAAGTGAACAACATATTTTCTGGGGACTGAAAACCCACTTGCATAGACTACTTATGTTTCCACTAGACAGCACTGCTCTAGTGTCCTAGACCCCATGACTCCATGCTCCTTCAAATCCGCCAGCCTCATTCTTGAAGACTCTCCCTAATCGTCTTCAAGGGCCTGCTCCCAACTGGCCCCCCCGGCCAACAGGCTCGGTCGTGTTCAAAATCAGGCAATTAAACAGCACCTGGNGGGAACATTCCAGACTTCTAGCCACTCTCAGAGAACCCCCTCAGCATTAGATTCCTACCAGCTGCCACAGAAATCACAATAAATGTGGCGGCATAAAAGTAATGCAAATTTATTATCTGACCGTTCTGGAGGCCAGAAGTCCGATGACAGATTCAGTGGAGCTAAAATCAAGATGTCGGCAAAGCTGTATTTCTTCCTGGAGGCCCTGGGGGAGAACCTGTTTTCTTACCTCTTCTGGCTTCTGGACGCCACCTGCCTCCCTTCGCTCCCGACTCCTTACATCTGCCAGGCTCACGATACCTGGCTGCGTCCCTCCATCACATTTTGCTTCTCCTCCTTTTTTTTAATGTTTATTTTTGAGAGACAGAGAGAAAGACTACAAGTGAAGTTGAGNTTGACAGCAGAGAGCCCAATGAGGGTCTTGAAGTCACAAACCTATGACTGGAGCAGAAGTCGAATGCTTAACCAATTAAGCCAACCCAGCGTCCCCTCCTGCTTCCACTTTTTTTTTTTTAAGTTTATTTATTTTTGAGAGAAAGAGAGAGACAGAGCATGAGTTGTTGGGGAGGAGCAGAGAGAGAGGGAGGCACAGAATCCTAAGCAGGCTCCAGGTCCGAGCTGTCAGCACAGAGCCTGACGCGGGGCTCAAACTCACGAACTGAGGGACTGTGACCTAAACCGAAGTTGGCACTCAACAGACCGAGCCATCCAGGCGCCCCTGCTTCCACTTTTAAAGACTGTTGTGATTATACTTGGCCCACCTGGGTAACCCCCTCCATCGCCTATATTAACTGTTGTTGATTAGCCACCTTATTTCACTTGCGACCTTGACTTCTCTTTGCCACATAACAAATTTATGGATTTCTGAGGATTAAGACATGGACATCTTTGGTGGGGAGGGAATATTATTCTGTCCACCATGGCCAGTGAGCCAACCAGTGAGGAAATGGGTAACCAATGGACAAGGCTGGTGGCCTAACCAAGGCGGGGCTCCATCCCACAAATGTGAGGTCACGACCTGAGCAAAAATCAAGAGTCAGACACTCAAGCGACTGAGCCACCCAGGCGCCCCTGGGCAGCCTACTCCTGATTTCAGCTCAGATCATGACCTCTCGGTCATGAGATTGAGCCCCACATCGGGGCTCTGCCCTGAGAATGGAGCCTGCTTGGAATTCTCTCTCTTTCCCTCTCTCTCTGCCCCTCCCCTCCTCATGTGCGCTCTCTCTCTCTCTCTCAAAATAAATAACACGTAAACTTAAAATGATAATAACAAAATAGATGCTCCATGGTACCAAGGAACTAAGTCTCAAGATATAGCATCCTAGATCTTAGAGTATGTCGGCAATCATCAGTTGGAAGATAAAGAGCTGAGGTTCAGAGAAGGGAAACAGTGTCCTTTAATTTATGGAAGAAATAAGATTAGAAACCAGCACTGGATTGGAAGCCATGAGGCTCTCTCTTCAGTACCACTCACACACTTATCAGGACAGTCATGCCAGGCAAGGATGGTCTGCATCTAACAGGCGATGGCAGTTATGCCCAACCCACTGAGGACATTTCCTTCAAGCTCCAAGTGGGCGGGCCATCTGGCCTTTCTGATGTACGGGAGCTGCTCTCCTTAAACCAACTTCCAACTGCGTCTTTAAAATCGTTATTTCAGGGGCACCAGGCAGCTCAGTTGGTTAAGCGCCTGCCTCTTGACTTTGGCTCCGGTCATGATCTCACGGGTGCGTGAGTTCCAGCCAGCCCCACATCGGGCAGTCAAGCACGGAGCCTGCTCGGAATTCTCTATCCCTCTGTCTCTGCCCCTCCCCTGCTCTCTCTCTCTAAATTAATTAATTAAAACATTAAAAAATAAAATAAAATAATCTCAGTAAAGTTCCAATACGATGGGGAGACTTTTCAGCACATGTACAAAGCAGAACACCTAACTGCACATTCACAATAGTGGCCATTATCTAGAAATAAATGCTTTGCGTTGACTTGAAATGACTGCCGGAAAAATACTAATGTTTATCTTGCTGTGGCAAATGTGCTTTTCATTTTCTTTTATTACCTTCTCTGTTTTCTATATATGCTGAGTCAGCTTGATTTTCAAAAGGGGAAGCGGCAGTACTTGTTTTTAAAAAATTACAATAATGAGAAATACTACATATTTGGTCATTGGTTTTGTTCCCTTGTGATCTGAGGTTTTCAAGAACCTGGATATTTAAAACAAACATCTCTGGGGCGCCTGGGTGGCTCAGTTGGTTAAGCATCTGACTTCGGCCCAGGCCATGATCTCACGGTTTGTGGTGTTCGAGCCCCACATCAGGCTCTGTGCTGACAGGTCAGAGCCTGGAGCCTGCTTCGGATTCCGTGTCTCCCTTTCTCTCTGGCCCTCCCGGACTTGTGCTCTGTTCTGTCTCTTTCTCCTTCTCTCTCAAAAATAAAGAAATGTTAAAAAATAAAATAAAAAAATAAAACCAACATTTCCTTTGTACTCTCAGAGATATTTCTCCTTGCTATTCTTTTCCTTATTTCTAAAAGATTTCTGCGTTATCACACATGGCTACAAAATACAAACAAAACAGCTTTACTACTGACTATACCTCAGTAAGCAAGACTATGGACCATATAAAACAGAAATGTCCCCATCAGCGAAAATAAGAAATCAAATCACATGGCTATGCATGTGTCCCATACACACAGTCATCAGCCTCACTTAACCAAAGTTCTCCGGCGTCATGATGCTTTCCCTTCTCAGTTATCACTACATTTATTATTCGGGCAAACTCCTTTCTACTACAATTTCCTATCAAATAAAGAAATGTGTTCAGAGACTATCGCTTTAAGTAGGAACACAAGTCCGGCCTCTCATAAGCCACATTCCCTGGGATGCAATTAGTTTAATCTCTTTTCTGAACATGTTCTTAATATAGGCTTTTACCATGGACCATTTTTCATGTGTCTTGGTTTTTCATCACTCAATTCTTGAGTAAGACCACAGACATTAAAATGATAACATACCACGCTGAAGTCATGGGCAAGTTCAAGGGGGGAAATAACACGCTCCGTCTGCAGTTAGAGTGAGGGAAAGTGATTACAGATCGTGACAGCACCATTTTCATAATATTTTGGACTTGGTTCTTCCTGTCACATTTAGGTTAATGGAGTTACATTTTGAAAGTTGGTCTAAGGCACTCAGAGGTCACTGTGCACCCAGTTTGGGAAAGGGGGGCGTTTTCTCAGAGCCAGGGCTTTCACGAATAGGTGGCAATCAGATCCCTATTACAGAAGGATCCCAAAGGCCCCGAATATAAATGGAAACACTAAGAAACAGTCTTATTCAAAAGGGACTACGAATTTAAAAACCTGTCAGGGAGAAGGAGTTCAAGCCTACCTGATATGCAAATGTTCAAGGTTTATGATATTGATTATTAATAAGATAGGGCTCAAGGAGTCCCATTATCAGTTGGCCTGCCCTTCTCCACCAAGGTTCAGAGGTTTCCCAATATGGCCCGTCAGCCAGCTTGTTTTCCTGGCATTCTACATGCTTGGCTCTCCCTCCCTTTTACCCTACTGACTACTTCTTCCTTCTGTAGTTTCAGCCCCCAAAAACACTCGGACAGATGGGAAGGTCATTCGCTGTCAGGACTAGAATTTGGCTGATCTCACCCGCCTGCTCATGTCTCTTAACATCTTCTACCTGGCAATGAGAAAGAATGAAATCTGGCCATGTGCAGCAACATGGATGGAACTTGAGGGTGTTATGTTGAGCGAAATAAGTCAGGCAAAGAAGGACAAATATCATATGTTTGCACATATAGGTGGATTAGGAAGAACTTAACAGAGGACCATGGGGGAGAAGAAGGGGAAAAATAGTGGGGGAAAGGGAGAGAGGCAAACCATGAGAGACTCTTGAATGCTGAGAACAAACTGAGGGCTGATGGGGGTGAAGGAGAGGGAAGGGGGCTGATGGGCAAGGAGGAGGGCACTTTTTGGGATGAGCACTAGGTGTTACATGGAAACCAACTTAACAATAAATTATTTAAGAAAAAAAGGAAAAAAATTTTTTAAATAAAATAAAATCTACCTTCACTCTGATAATCATTACCATCCCAATCATATTAACGGCTAACACTTGCTGAATGCTCTCCACATGACAAGATTTTTGCTTGAATTATCTTGTTTTACTCCTGTGACCATGGTATGAGGTAGGTATATGTTGTTAAACTCTCTGAGCCTCAGTGTTCTCATCTGTGAATTGGGGGCATGCAAAATGCCGATCGTACAGTGGGTACATACTAGGTCTGGGAACCACACTCAGGAATTCTCAACCCCAGCATCCGTGCTCTTTTAACATTATACTAGGCTTGCTTCCTTGCTATCAAAATTCCCAAGGTCAACCTCTTTCCCATTCAATCCATAAAACTTCTAGAGTTCATCTTACTCCAAAGGATATACATATATTCTTTGATATATATCGTATTATATATGATATATATATAATATACATTATTAGAGAAGTTGCAAAAAAGAGCGCAAGACAGTTTCTAAACATTCTTTATCCATCTTCTCTCAAGCCATACTTTTTTTTTTTTCACACTATCTGCAGTCGTCAGGTCATCATCATCAAACTCTCATCAGCCGAACCACAGCACGATCGGGACGCAGCCACAATGACCATCTAATAATTCAATACTGCCTCACGTGAGTGACACAACTTTCCCCTTGGTGGAGGCTCCCAGCTGACTCTCTTGCACTTCATCTGTCATTATTAATGATTTCCTCTGCACACAGCACAGGCATCAACCCCACAGAGCGCACATGTTTAGGCAACAAACGGATCAAAGATTCTTAACTTTGGTGGGTCTTGGATTGATTTAAAGACTTGTCCCCTCTCCCTAGAAAATGCAGAGACAAACAGTCCTAGAGCTTCCAGGTAGCTTGCAGACTCAGGGTACCCCTCTTGGGGTTCAGGCTGATCCATTTTATTTTCCGCAAGCTAACGGCCGCAGCCTGACCTGCTCACCCCGCTCGGCTATCTTTTCCTCCATCTCCACTGAGCTTCTCCGCATCACTCACCCTGGGGAGGCTGCCAGAGAACTGTGGGACCACCCCCCCCAACACATGGCTTTCAACCACTGAACCGTGGTTGGTTTGGGGCTGCGGAAATGGCCGTCTGCCAAAGAATACATGTAACTGCCACCAGGACAGTCTCGTCAGGCAGTGAGGACAGCGGATCCACTTCTCCCACCGCGTCAAATCCATTACCTCAGGGATTTCCTGACAAGGGCGCAGCCCAGTCGCCTCCGCAGCTACGCGCTTGCTGAAGGTCAATCCACTTATCCGTGCAGACCCTAGTGACTTCTCAAAAATGAGTATTTATGAGTCTAATATTCTGTCCAAGCCAAACACCCTAAGTTAAATGTAACTGGCCCTTTTTCTTGATAAAATAAAAGTCTGAAATCTTCAGGCTGAGAGTCTACCAGAGGGTCAGGCGGCTTTTGATAAAATCACAACACCTAAGAAAGGTCTTGAAAGAGAATCAGGGGACAGTGGCCCTTGAGTTAACTGGAGTAAGGGAGTGAGCTTCCTCAGATACCATGAGACCAAAATGTTGATTGCATTTTCAAATATTAATAGGTTAAAAATATGATAATAGTTTATTTTTTCCAATAATACCCACATTTAAAAAAAAACAACTTTGGGACACCTGGGTGGCTCAGTGGGCTAAGCATCCGACTTCGGCTCAGGTCATGATCTCACAGTTTGAGTTCGAGCCCTGCATCGGGCTCCTCGCTGTCAGCATGGGGCCTACTTCAGATGATACTGTGTCCCCCTCTTCCTCTGTCCCTCCCCAGCTTGCACTCTCGCTCTCAATCTCTCTCTAAAAGAAATAAACATTAAAAAAAAAAAATAAAATAAAAAATAAAAACACAAATTTAGTCTATCCTCAGCCCGGTACGATGGTATGATGAAGAGAACTCAGGTTCAGAAGTAGACAAATAAACCCGAGTCTGGACATGCCACTCAACTTTGTGGCTTTGCTCAGCCAAATTTTCCTCTTCTTTTAAATGAGGAAATAATACCCATGTAAAAGGACAAGGAAAAAAGATGGACTATGACAATGTTGCACCAAGGACTCGGTAAATCTTAGCTCTCATTGCCTTAGAATTCATTCCAGAACCCGTAGGTGTCCCGAGCAGCAAGAAGATAGAAACTTCTACAACTTGAAACACATCAAATTTTCAAAGTCATCAAAATTTAGGATATTTAAGTGATTGAGGGTACAATTCTCTGTACGCTTGTCAGGTAGTTAGAAGCCAACACAGAACATGGAAAACTGATGGGGATCAATTCTAGGCAACACGGGGTAAGCACGCCCCACCCCACCTCTCCACTAACTGCAAACCCAAACCCTGGGCAGAATGCATGGGGCGATAATCTCAGGAGGATGGCAGCCAGCAGATAGGGCGAGGCAGAATGGGAAGTATAATCAAAGGAGTGATAAGACTCCACCTTTTCCCACCTAGTACTACCCAGTCTAGACACACATGCAACCCCAAACCCAGAAGGATACACTGGTGTGGACAGCGAGAGCTTCAAGAGAGGACCTGGCTTTTTGGCCCTTGCTCTCAGAAAGGGGGCTGGATGGAAGAGACATAGAAAGATAAGCCCCTATATATATATATTTTTGTTTTGTTTTGTTTTGTTTAATGTTTCCTTCCTTAAATAAGTATTATAACACTGTTACAGCTTTCCAAGTACGGAGATATAGTTACACATTTGGTATAATTAGACATATAATAACTACAATATGCAGAAGGGAAAGGTAAAAAAAAAAAAAACAAAACTGTATTGCAGTTAGGCTTCTACACTCCACTTGAAGTAGACAATATCGGTTCTGAGTGGAAAGTGAAAAGCTGAGTATGTTTATCGAAATCCCTAGAGCAACCACTACCATTTTAAAAAGCGACATAAAACGATGTAGTAAAAGTCAACAGAGAAACTAAAATGAAATACTAAAACCTCGCATGATCCCAAATAAAGCAGGAAAGAGGAAACCGAGAAATGAACACAGAAGGAGCCAACAGAGAAGAATGAAATGGTAGACCTAAGCCCAAACATATCATCGCTTACACACGAACTTAGTATCCGATCACGCTATTTACGAGATGGATATCGTCAGAATAAATTTCAAAAGTAAATATTCTCTAAAGAAGTCCACTTTAAACACGATGTGGACAGGTTATAATAAAGGATGGGAAAAGACGTTCCGTGAAAAACCTCTGGGAGTGTAGGCTGGAGTGACCCTATGGCTATCAGACAGAGTAGGGCTTCAGGGCAAAGATAATCACCTGAAATAAAGAGGGACGTTATGTAATGATAAGAAGGTCAACTGACCAAGAGGTGTAACGATCCAAAGTGTGTAATCACCAAAAAACAGAGCTTCAAAATACATGAACCAAAAACCAACAGAACGAAACGGGGAAGTAGAGAAATTCACAATTATAGTTGAAGATGTTAACATTTTCTTTCGGTGACAGATTGAGTAGACCTAATGTCATCAAGGACGTAGAATTGTACACCACCAACCACCTTGATTTCACTGACTTCTGTCAATGGTCTCATTGCCGAGATGAGAAACATACTATATCAAAAGAACCGTGGTGGCAGAGAAATTGGATTAGACAAAATCCCGGACCCAGGGTAAACATACCTTAATCGTTAGTCATCATTAAAACGATACTATTTCTAAAATTATGGAGATAGAGGAGTGTTCCTCAGCCTTTTTATTACCGCCTTAAGAAGCTTCTTTCTTCTCCTCCCTCCTCTGAAATTTTAATACCTCAGATACAGTGTACATCTGTATGTCCTGACTGTGTGGTGGGCTTTGGAGAGCCACAAACTACTGTACTGGTTAAGAACAAACTTTCACCCTCTTGGGAGAAATATTACCCCTGTTGAAAATGCACATGATAAATAAATTAATCTCTGACATTCTATAACTCTACATCTGTATAGGTCATAAGACTTTCTAAATTGCCTACTTATGTTACATAAAATAGGAACAAAAGTTACCAGTGAAATTGCTTCTTTATTGTTAAATTATGTGACGCAGCACTGGGGAGAGTAACAGGTTAAATCTAAGTTTTTGGGAAAGACGCTCTAACTAGCACAGGCAGGCAGCTGGCCAGAGACTCATCCCATTGCATAAATATCATTACATCCTAGAAATATATTTATGTGCGAGTTACTGGTATACACTCTAAGGTTCAAGATTTATGAGATTATAAAAAAATTTTTTAGTCATGAAGAATTTGAAAAAATGAAATATTTTTCTTCTAGTCATGTAACTAGGCAGATTGAAATGTTCTCCTAATTTCTCTTGACACGCAGCCCATCTCTCATTAGCTTATAAGGGTGTCTGTAACTGCGGTACCTGTCAAATACTTATTCCCAATGATCAACGATCACATTAAAAAGACAGCTCAGCCTCATTTTGTCTTTAAAAGTAGAGAAAGAAGCCTAATACTAAATGTATATTCTAGAGCCAAGAAGGCATGTATTTTCTCAGCCCCTAAATCACACACTGATGGTAAAATAAGATCCAAGCAGCTCTTTGGAATAATCCAGCCTTTCATTCTTTACTGACCTGAGAGATATTTAGCCCAATCTTGACTAATCATCCTTCACATCAAAATATAAAGCGTATATTTTCCCCTTGAACTTCTTCTGTTTCTTCTTCTGCTCTGTTCGTAATGAGTTATTTCACACTGGGGCCGTCCACAATGCCATCCAGCTGACAATCACTGAAGTCAAAAAGGAGGAATACAGTGATGTCTGAGAAGAAAGTGGTCCAATTTTCCACACCGAGCATGTCTTCTGGGAAGATCACACTCAAGTGCAGGTTTCCACATTAAGGAATTTATGTTACCAGTTGATCGTGATCTCTGGGACTGATTCGATGTAATCAAAATCCTAAATAGTTGGTATAAATCATAACGTCAAGCATCTGGTTTTAGTGTTTTGGATTTGTTTCTGTTTTGTTTTGTTTCTGATTTCCTCTGAAGAAGATATCTATCCAGGGAAAGAAAAAAATGGATGTCTATCATTCAGGTCACACCTACACAAATATCAAGGAACACATGGAAACAAAGTAGTAATCAGAGTAATCGATCAGAATGGAATCTCCCCAAAAGGGGGAGATGGGTGGAGAGTGATGATCTGGGTTAGCAAAGACAAGCAGTTGGCATGTGTTCCACTCTTGCCCTTCCTGCACCAATGGCAGACATTGCTAATCAATCATTGCACAGTTTGATGAGTTCTGATGCAGCCTCTACATCCATCCCATATGGTACTCTAGGCAGCTCCTTCCAATCGGTTAGAGTTACTATAGGAAATGAAATCTTATATGGTGTATTTGGCCTGGAGGGGTGATTAGGCCAAGTGGGTCTCCCTTTTCTGCCATAAAACAGAAAACTCTTCACCAGTTATCAGAATTTATATTTTTAGCAGGTTTACCATCTTTCTCTCACTGCCAGGACTAGAAATTATTGCCAAATTATCCTTTTGTTTCAGTGGACCATTTCTGACAGATAAATTAGAAAAAAAAAACAAACAAAACAGAATGATGTTGAACTTTAGGAAGAAGACTCCTGAGCATCTGCATTTGTGGAAATCTCCATGGACATTTGATGCTCGTAAAAGCACAAATACCGCGTACTGCTGGCCATCCAGTAAAGAAACTACCTACTCATACGATTCAATGTTCCTGTCCCTAGAGTTACAGATAACACTGACCACTCTGTTTTTTAATGAAGTATAGTTGATATACAATGTTAACACCGATCACAGTCTTGCTTGATAAGTGAGGACAGATACTTAAGACTTCCCAGATATGGGGTTCTAGACTGCTCTTCCCAAGCAATTAGTTGTGGTATGTTGAGCAATCATCAGAGTTATTCAATTCTCCCTTCTTTTGAGCATGGTAGAAAGACACTGAATGGACATTTGCCCATTCCTCTTCAGGTAAAGATACCTGGGTGACTTGACTGGCCAGTGATGTTAGAGCTGAATAGACTGGCAAAGTTCTAAGAGACATTTCATGATTCACATTCTCCTTACCTCTGTCAAGTGGCCTGCATCACCGTACGTGGTAGGTGCAGCATCAGCTTTGGGCTTATAGCGATGTGGGACAGGTCCCCCGACTCACCCAGGACAGGCATTGTGATGGTTAAGCTTACATGTCAGTTTGACGGGCCCCAAGATTCCCAGATTAAACATTATTTCTGGGTGTGTTTGTAAGGGTGTTTCTGGATGAGACTAGCATTTGAGTTGGTGGACGCAGCAAAGCAGAGTGCCTAGACAGAACAAAAGATGGAGGAAGGAGGTATTTTTCCTGCCACCACCCCCCCCTTTTTTTTTCCTGCCTCACTGTGTAAGCTGGGACATTTCACCTTATCTTCTCCTGCCTTGGAGACTAGGATTTACCCTCAGGCCTTCAGATTCAGGCTGAATGCCACCCCCAGCCCTTCTGGTCTCCAGCTCACAGACAATAGTCATGAGACATCTCCTTCTCCAAAACACAACCATAATATGCCAGTGGTTCTATTTCTCTGGAGAAACTGACTAGTGCAGGAATGTAGGGAAGCAAGAAATGAATCTGGTTCTTCAAGCCATTAAGGTACAGAAGTTGTTTGTCTCTTCAACACAACCCAGCCTATTCTAACTGATATGTCATGCAAGGAAGCTTTTTTTGCAACGTTTGCAAAATCTTTTTGGGAACTCTCAGTAAGAAAATGTTGGTCCCATCAAGGTCCCTTCAATTTTGGCAAACCTTAAACTTAAAAGCAGATAAAACTAAGCTCTCTTAATATTACAGGATCTTTTTTAGATGAGGTGTCTACAAAGGACCAAAGAACGTGTTTGAACACAAGAGAGAAGGGAAGTGGGGGGTGGGGGGGAAGAAGAGAGAAATGCACGTGGGAACAATTCTTCAGGCCTTGTGCAAACTTGTGCTGATCCCTGACTTTTGATTTCTCCAGAACGACTGGGCACGGGCCCAAGCCAATCTCTGTTGGAATACAAAACCCTGAAGCACGGGGAGTGTACTGGGCCCAGGCCTACCACTGAAGGCAAGATGAGAACAGGAATTGTTAAATGTTACCCACCATCATTTTCCAGGCAAACGTTTGATTTTNATTTCAAGAGGGCTTGTTGCTAGAAAAGGCACTATTCTCTTCTGTCTCGCTTTCGCAATATATAGTACTTCTAGGCTATAAAATATTTTTCAACAATACACTCACAAATGTTAAGAGATGCCATCCAAAAACTATAAACTACAAATCCAACTTCTGAAAGGTCACACAATGTCAAATAATACATTTTTTTATGTAGTCAAAACATGCTTTCTTCAGTAAAGAAGGCTGCTGCTATTTTCAATAATGCTATGGATGATTAATTCCCAATCAAATACACTGCAGGTGCATTTTTAACGGCCTCTAACTATTGTTTTCTTTTCAAGGGTTTGTTTTATAAGAAGGTTTGAAAGTGATAATGTCAACTCACATAAAAATACTGTCCTTTCACAGCAAAATTCCATCAACACCACATCTCCGGTTCTGGTTTTATAAAATTATAAGGTCCTTAGAATATATTTCATAACTGTGTTCCACTTAAAGATCTACTTTTATAGAACATTCCAAAGGAGAAATTCAATTATTGGACAGAGATTATGAACAGGTTTTTTTTTTCCCCTTAAACTCAGGCACTTAGTATTTTTACAAATTGTGTAGATGAATGCATCTGTTTATTTCATCAAAAAAAATACCGTAAGTGGGGCGTCTGGGTGGCTTAGTCGGTTAAGTGTCCGACTTTCGCTTAGGTCATGATCTCGCGGTTCGTGGGTTCGAGACCCGCGTCGGGCTCTGTGTGGACTGCCAGCTCAGAGCCTGGAGCCTGTTTCAGTCTGTGACTCCCTCTCTCTCTGACCCTCCCCTGCTCACGCTGTCTCTCTCTCTCTCCTAGAAATAAATAAAACAATTAAAAAAAAAATACCGTAAGCACTTTTTCCTCACCAGGCTCAGTTCTAGATGCCAAAGGTACTACTGTGAATAAGACAGACAACAATTATGGACTCATAGAGCTTACGTTCCAATGGAGATAACAACAAAATAATCAGATAGATAGATGATTGATTGATAGATAGATAGATAGATAGATGATAGATAGGAAAATGCATAGATATAGACAGAAAAATGGATAGACAAATAGATAGAACTAATGATTTATTATGATGCTATGTATAAATTCTATAGTCAGGGCCCAGGGAATGATGGTCAGAGGTACTATTTTGAGAGGAGAGTCAAGGAAGATACACTTGGGAAGAATCCGAAATGAAGTACACAAGAACTCCCCAGGGGAGAGTGTGAAAAGGGCCTGTAGTAGGAACAAACTTGGAAGAGTTAAGAAAGAGATTTTGAGGGGCGCCTGGGTGGCTCAGTCGGTTAAGCGTCCGACTTTGGCTCAGGTCATGATCTCACAGTTCATGGGTTCGAGTCCCGCGTCGGCCTCTGTGCTGACAGTTCAGAGCCTGGAGCCTGCTACAGATTCTGTGTCTCCTTCTCTCTCTGCCCCTCCCCTGCTCATGCTCGCTCTCTCTCTTTCTCTCTCTCTCAGAAATAAATAAAAACATTTAAAAAATTAAAATAAAATAAAATAGAATAGAATAAAATAAAAAGGAAAGAAAACACAATGGGTCCAAAGCGCTGTGAGGAAGGAGTCAGGACAAAGTCACGGAACCGTAAGAAGGCCTGTGTGGCTAGAGACATAGCAAGAGAGGTAGAAGGCGCTGCCAGATGCTGCCAGAGGCTGGCAGGGAGGCAGAATGCACACCTCGGTAGGAATTTCTAGCAAAGGCCTTACCAGGTATAACCCATCCACAACCTGTCAATCATATCCATTCCTGGTAAGGCTGGAGTGAGGATTTTATGGAGGGGAGAAAACTACAGAAAGTATCTGGGTCATGATCAGCACTCAGCCATCGGTCTCTCCTCCAGGTTTTCTCAACTGTATTTATTTTAAGGAATGTCTAGTCAACAGTCTTATCCACTGGGGTTTTATTCCCCCTTTAAATTGATTGCCACATAAAATGTAGGACATCAGTATCTCACTAGGCAACACATCCCTCCACCCTCTAATTTGCATGAAAAGTACCGGATCAGATAATGTTGTCCTGCATAAAAACCACAATTGTGAAATCAAGTCAACCCTGAAAAAGTGGCCAAACCAGAGGGTTTGCCAAATGCCACCGCTACCAATTAGAAGCCGTGGTGATTTAGGGCAGTATCTTTCAGAAAGAATAAGCAGTCTTTCTTCCAAAGGGAACCACTTACACTCCCCTTTCACAGAGACAGCACAGGGTGATAGGGCCGAACAGGATCCTTTCCCGACATTTGCCACAACTGAGTGCTGAGTGTGCACATGGCAAGAAAGTGCTACGTTTTCTGGCTTTGTGATCTTCTTCAAGGCCTAGAGAGTCCGACTTTTCTCAAACATAATGTAAGAAACTCCCTCTTTCGCTTCCTTACCATGTATACAATGCAGAACCATCAAGTTCACCACTGCAAGGAGACTCTGTGGGTGAGAAGGCCAGCTAGGATGTGTGGCTCTCGCGGCCTCCACGACTGTCATTTCTCGTAGGATTCGTGGTGCTGTTGCCTCACTGGCCCTGCGCAGTGTCGGAGCAGGAGAAATCACTCACCCTCTCGCCTAAACGTGGACAGAAGATCCTTTTCTTCAGACCCCGTCTCTTCACTAAGACAATGTTAGAATGGTCACGGCCAGCTCTGCTACAAGGGACATGAACACCAGAGTGCTGTGAATGTAATCTGGTTGACTGTGAACTTGCACTCCATACTGCTGAAGCCACTTCCAAACTCTTCATCTGCCTTTCTCTCTCAACATCTAGGGGTTCTTTCCTGATCTCCGATCTTACACGCCCTAAGACTGACTCCAGCAGAGGGAGATCCACGCCCCCTTGGTGGCTTACCTCGACTCAGCCCGTCCTTGGCTGACTAACAGTGGGAATAAGATTCACACAAATCCTTACCTCCTATTCCTCCATAAGCCAAGGTTGTGCTTTGACAGCCCCAACCATCCACTGTGTCTCAAAACAAATCAAGAAATGCAAGATCCACACATAAGGAGCACACATGAGGTCGTCTCCTTACCAATATCTCATTCTCCAAACTGCAGCTTTGCCAAAACCCGAAAAAAGTTCATGCCACAGAAGATGACACTTATAAGCCTAACATCTACTAGCCATGTTCTTGCGTTACAATTTTTTAAATACAGGTGTTATTTCCATACAATTATATCTACATTGTCCTTCATAATTTTGTAGTAACTATCAAACTGCTACATCTCTACTCTCTCTCTCTCTCTCCCCCCCCCCCACTCTCCAGCCTCCAAAATCTGCATTTACTGAATTGTTCAAGAATAGTGCTAAGGCAAGGCAGAGCGTGCTGTGACCCATCTCCTCTAATGGACAACACGTTCTGAGAGAGCCAGCCTGTGTCTGAATTCTCTCTCATGCAGCTGTGACTTTGCACATGCTGGTTGCTTGTGGGAGACACTTGTCAACTTCAATGGCTTCCCAACATCAAAATGTTCTTCTCTGTTGGGAGCATTCTGTGTTCCGCTACAGACACAGAACGGGTCGGATGCTTGTTTTCCCAGACTCCTTTGCAGCTAGGGCATGAGTGAGCACACACCCAGGCTCTGTCACTCAGAGGCACCCATGACAGACTTTGAAACAGGACCTGGAGGTGTCTAAAAGTGGAATGAGAGCTCCCAGGGCAAAACTACAGGGCTCCAAGTCCAAAAGCATTCAGGGCTTTTTTTGTTGAGAATTGTTACCAGGCTAGACCTAGGGTATGATTTTGATCTTCATCTCTGGTTTTGTAAACCGGAGCCTGCCTGGTCATCAGCCCCCAGTAATGCCCTTTTACTAAAACTCCTGTTCTGTTTAAATCAGCTGGAATTCGTACCCAAAGCTTCCAGCTAGGATTCCTCACTACACTTTCCCTACATGGAGAACCAGCTCAGTGTTCCCACCAACTGGCTCTTGAGTGAAAATATGAGGCAATCACTTGGCCATTGTTGATCTAATTCCTGCAGATAAACAGAAAAGTGGATTTTTTTTTTTTTAAAAAAGACAGACCATTCTCCTATTGTGGAGCTCACAGACACAGTTCAGAACATTATTCTCCTTCCTCTGGAAGTGAAGACTACCTTCCCAAATAACTGTCCATCAATCTGACAAACAATATTGTATATCTGCAGTGACACACAAAAAATTATCATCAAGGATGCTGAAGGGGAAATGTATTTCTTTAATGCTTTCCACTTTTAAAAGTTGAAAATCCTCATAGTTTTGGTTTTTTTTTTAAGATTTTGGACCATAGGTTTCTGCACACTTTTACTGAATACTGTTTTTAAAGTTTACTTTTTTGAGAGAGCGAGAGAGAGAGAGAGAGCAGGGAAGGGAGAGAGAAAGAGAGAGAGAGAGAGAAAGAGAGAGAGAGAGAATCTCAAGTAGGCCCCACACTGTCAGGGCTGAGTCCAAGACAGGGCTCGAACTCACGAACCATGAGATAATGACCTGAGCCAAAATCTAGAGTGAACTAACCCTTAACCGACTGAGCCATCCAGGCTCCCCTTTATCGAAAGCTTTTAAAGGAAATGATGTTTTCAGAGCAGAAATAGACTTTTCCAAATAAACCTGCATAACCCAATCCTTTGTTTTGCCGTGCACTCAAGACCAAGTGAGTTATGTTTAATGGCAGGGGTCCCTTCTCAAGGGCCGAGGAATATGACCTTTCCTGAACAGGGAATAAGACCCTGTCACCCTCCAGGGTCGCTCTCCCCTCACACTCTCTATTCTTGACTGCAGAGCTTCTGAGGAACCCTTTCCTCTGTGTGCTGTGGATGAGAACACATGAGGTGTCCTCTGGGCAAACTTGGGAACACACCTCATCATACTGTCACCAAGATTTTAGGACATGGCAGTGAGCAATGATGTGCAAACAGACCCACAAGCGGGCTATTGTTTCAGGCTGTGGTTACTCATGTGTCAGTGTGCTTTCAAGTGCGTGCTTCTTACCAGCAGGGTCAACAACAGACCCTTAAATTACACAGTTGTGGGTGTAGACAGAGCCTTCCCAACCTTGGCTCTCAATCAGAACAAAGTTTGTGCGTGGACATAAAGAAAGCTCTGTGCTGCCGGAATGTTCATCCAGAGAAATCTAAAAATAGTGAGCTGCTTTACTGTGGGTGCCCAATGGGACCTTAAGATAATACGTTGCAGTAAGTGAATTTCAGGCAAAGTTTATTTGCTGAATTACTAGTGTAAAAAAAAAAATGCTACCTAGAATCCAATAGAATAAATTAGATTTAAGCTGCTTGTCAATTTTAAACAATGGGTAACTGGGTCTTAATCACTGGCTTAGGGAAAAGAGTACAAGGTTGATTAGTTATGTCTGCCTTGGGATTGGTTAGTTATGTCTGCCTTGGGATTGGCAATAGGGAGTAGCTGCATGAGTTCCAGAAATTTAAAAACTCTGTCATCCGATGTCATAGTGTCCATTAAGCATTACCTGATTTCCTCAACCCTGGGTTGACTTCTCCATCTTTGGAAACTCCAAAAGTGTCTCCTTCTGCTTTCCTTGTAACACCTACGATATTCTACTCCATTATTTACAAGTTTCTGTTTCCCCCTACCAAATCTTCAATGCCCCACATCATGAAATGTCCTTTCATTTCCCGGGCGTATTCCCCTCAGATCCCAGTGATCTTCTATTCCTCCTCACACCTACTCCTCAAGTCAGCAACAAGTACTGAATGTTGGAACTGGCTAGGATCTAGGAGAGAAACATAAATAAGAGCCAGTCCACACCTTCAATAAGCTCATGGCCTAGTGGAGTATTGAAAGAAGGAGGCAAAAACTGTATTCTGGCTCCCCCACTGGAGTGATCTCTACCAACGACCATCTCTTAGAGGGGTTTGGTGTTTTATGACTATGAAGTCGGTTTCCATGTATATGGTGTTTGGCGTCATCCCAGGGAGATGGACAGAACAGTGGACTGACGTCACATCAGAAAGGCTAAAAGACTTGCCCACAGTGTCAACATAATGTGTTTTGGCAAATAAACCGGGAAGTGTCTTTGGAAGTGCCCACGAAGCAAATGGGGAAGCCCTCTTCCGCAGTGCTGGGCACTGATCTCTGGACAATCGTCCCAGCCTCAAACACGCAGCACAAGCGTCAGTGTCTGTAGCTGGCTGGATAACGGCCCCCACTATGATGTCCTCACGCCAACGCCCATAACCTGAGATATATGCAAGGCTTCACGGCAGAAGGAATTAAGATGGCCAATCAGCTGACCTTAAGATAGGGAGACTGCCTTGGATTTTCCGGCTCAGCCGAATATAATCACAAGAGTCCTTAAGTGGGGACAAGGGACAGAAGGGAACAGATGACAGCATGCGAAGACTCAGCGGGGCATGACTGGCTTTGAGGATACAGGGTGTGACCACAGCCAAGGAGTGCACGCAGCTCCTACAGGGGCTGGAAAAGACAAGGAGCCAGGGTCTCCCAGAAGGAACAATCCTGCCCACACCCTGATGTTAGCCCCGTAAGACCAATTTGGGACCTCAGACCCCCCGAACTGTAAACGGTAAATGTGTGTTGTTTTAAGCCATTACGGTTGTGGTAATTTGTTACAGCAACAATAGGTATCTACACAGAGTCCTTGTGAGTAAATCAGGCTCAAAATATCCTACTTTATAGGACTGTGTGAATGTGTGTGTGTGCACGTGTGTGTGTGTGCACGCATGTGTATACGTGTGTGTGTGAATGTGTGTGTGTACATGTGTGTTGAGTAGACAGTAGATGCGCAAGACCTTCTGCATGAGTGTTAATGCCCTTGTCGCTTCTGACCACATCTTGGGAGTCTTTTAGTTTTCATAAAAATTTAAAAAATTTCCGGCCTAGAATATTCTCTGACAACATTCAGAAACACGGGAGAAAAAAACAAACAAACCCCTTTTCAAAGAAAGGAGGTCTCTCCTCTCACGACCCATGAGATAATCTGGGAGCTTTTTAAAAATACAGATGCCTGGGGCGCCTGGGTGGCTTAGTCGGTTAAGCGTCCAACTTTCGCTTAGGTCATGATCTCGCGGTTCGTGGGTTCGAGCCCCGCACCGGGCTCTGTGCTGACTGCCAGCTCAGAGCCTGGAGCCTGTTTCAGTCTGTGACTCCCTCTCTCTCTGACCCTCCCCTGCTCACGCTGTCTCTCTCTCTCTCTCCTAGAAATAAATAAAAACATTAAAAAATAAAAATAAAAAAAATAAAAATACAGATGCCTGAGCACTGGGTGTTAGATGGAAACCAACTTGACAATAAACAAACAAACAAACAAATAAATAATGATAAATTTTAAAAAATAAAAATACAGACGTCTGGGCTGCATCTTAGGCCTACAGATGCCTGGGCTCGGTCTCTCGGGGACGGAGTGTCAAGCACAGACCACACTGTACAAGCTCTTCAGGGAACGCTGAGATGTGACGAAAGCGCCAAAGCCGCGGCGGAGCCCTGCATGGCCCCCTTAGCCCCCCACCCTCACCCTTGCTTCCACCGTCTCCACAACAGGCCTCCCCAGCACCTTCTCCCAGACACGCTGATATTCCCACTGTGTTCTTAGTTCCAGAAAGTTCTTACCAAAAGAAACCTGACTCAGAGCTCCAACAGATAAAAGTGACTAAAGCAGGAATGCGGAGTCTAGAACCCTTCGGAGTCCAGCCCTCCACAGCCCCTCGGAAGCTCCAGAGCTGGAATTGCTGTTTCCCCAGCCACAGAGCTGAGCTGTCCTACACCGACCAGCCAGTGCGGCAGATCTAAACCACATGTGACAGACCCTTATATCTTCAAGACATTAACAGAGGTCACCTGAAAAAATAATAATGGGGCGTGGGGTGTCTCTGATCAACTACCGTAGAAACACACCACCCGTGCTCGCCCACTCTTTGATACTAAAGACCCCAGGATGCCCTGCGAGTTAAAGAAAAAAAAAATGCATATTGTTTAACCTCGTACTTGGATTTATTTGGCCAAGGAGCTGTTTTTGTAAGGAACATCTGTCAGCCAGGGGACCCGGGTTGGAAACTCTTATTCCTTCCTGTAAAGGATGAGACAATCGGGCCTCGGGAGATGATGGCATTAGCCTCGGGTCATGAAGCACAGTCTGCCAAGGCCTCGCTGACGCCCCTTGACACGCCTGGGCTCCCTTGACCTGGGCTATTTCCAGCATGCTGACAGCTCCTCACCCCCAGGGGGTCTGTGCTCCCATAACATCTAAGAACTTCCTCTGGGTTCCATCTAAGAACTTGTTCTGGGTGAGTCCAGATGCAGGGGAAAGGGAAGACTTGGTATATAAATGCTCGAGTTCCCCAGCCCCCAATGTGGGTGGAGTCTCAGAAGGTCTCTGATGTGAGTGGGCCCTGGTAGCCCACCTCNGCTTTCTCCCTTCCCTGCACCTAACCCTAACCCCTCACCTCTACTTCCGGGATCCCCTTCCTAATGAGTTCCTATCTCAAGGCCTGCTTTTGGGAAATGCAAGCAAAGAGTTACTCATGAAGCAAGTTAGGAATGATCTAGGTTTAAGGTAAGTTCAAACTCAAGAGATGATTTTTTTTTAAGACTTAATTTTTTAGAGCAGTTTCAGGTTCACAAAAACATCAAGGGGAAGGTCCAAAAGTTTCCACACACCCCCTGCCCCAGTACATGCATAGCCTCCCCATTAATGAATATCCCCCCACACACAAGGGTTCATTTGTTAAAATCAGCAAATCTAGGGGCACCAGGGTGGCTCAGTCGGTTAAGCGTCCGACTTCGGCTCAGGTCATGATCTCACGGCTCGTGAGTTCGAGACCCGCGTCGGGCTCTGTGCTGATAGCTCAGAGCCTGGAGCCCGCTTTGGATTCTGTGCCTCCCTCTCTCTCTGCCCCTCCCCAGCTCATGCTGTGCCTCTCTATCTCCTTCAAGAATAAACAAACATTTTAAAAAATCAGCAAACCTACACTGACATGTCATTATCACCCGAAGTCAGTAGTTTACATTAGGGTTCGCTCTTGGTGTCGGTTCTCCTTCTATTGTGTTTAGACGAATGTATCATGACATATATCCATCGTCATAATATCATACAGAGTATTTTTCAACTGCCTTAAAAATCCTGTGTGCTAATGATTTGGTTTTGATAAATGAAATCAGATTCGCGCTCAAGACGCCAAGTCTGAAGCAGACATAAACATTTCCTCCTGAGACAAGCAGCTAAATTCTACTGTCAAAATCAAAAAAGTTCAAGATTTTTCTTCCTTCTGACCTTAAAAAAAATTTTTTTTTGGACAAATAAGGCTGCGTTGGAGATGAAACATGTCTCCTTATCTTCAGAAAATAAGCAGGGCTTCTCCATCTTCGTGCCCTCTGATGAAAGGTCACAGACAAATAATATGTCACGTTGCTAGAATGTTCTTTGAGAGCGAAGAAGGAAACAGAAATGCCTAAGAAAGTTGAACTCAGGAATTTCTGAACAGGCTGCACATCTGAGGTGGCTCCAGGCTGCCAATTTTTTTTTTCAAAAACAGTGAATAAATTTGCTCAAGAAATTAGCTGTCGATAGCCGGGGTATGAAAACGGAGCCAGAGCTCTGACTTTGGCCAAGGATCTCAAACTGTTTTCCAGATATTTGGGGCTCAGTAAAACCTCACACATTTTCTTCGGCAACTTCTTTTCCTCTTTAATTTCCAAATGCTGAAATTAGAAAGAAATTTTAATATGTGTGTTTTTAAAGATGCTGGTTGATACAAAGCAGGCAGAAATGCATCTTCCGACCATTCTTTTAAAGAAAGGATTTTTTAGAAAGTACACTTGGTGTTGGCGGCTGCGGTTTTCCTTGTGTTTGAATTCTGTGTGCTGGGATGGGCAGGGTGGGGGACACTGAAACTTGAAATCTCGTAGGAGGAGCTTATACTTTCACCAAAGAAGGGAGTCTATGGGGATTTCGGAAAATCTGGCCTTATGGACACAGGAGGAGGAGAAATACCAACTAAGGTAGAGAAAATGCTCTTCCTTTTACGTTAAAGGAGACCGAGGATGTCGAAGGCCAGTTGGACAATAGTCACAAAAGGCATTACAAATAGATTAGTAAGTCATTAGACTCCGTCTGCTCGGCTTCGAGTATTTTAAGAACTGGCTGGATCTGGGAGCATGCTCTTCAGAACACAACCACATCTCACTGCTCCTCATCAGAAGTCACGTTTGCCTGGAGATCCATTCCCAGAAGTATTACTCTTGTGCCCTATGAGGGCGTGACCTGTCACTCCTCCTTAATTTCCTTCCCTCTTGGTCCGCAGCCCTTGTCATTGCCGGCTGCCAGAAACTTCCCACCGTCCTGTGGCCTGACCTCAATCGTAGACAAAAGACCAGACCATCTGACTCTCTTCTTGCTTAAGATCCGAAACCAGATCTAGCTCTGAAGGGGGGAGAGTCTGTCTGAAGATGTTGTTCTCCATCAACCTTGACCTCATGCTGTGAGGCTCCTACTAGCGGAAAACATTAACTCTTCTGGACATTTCAACCTCTGAGGCCTTTGGGCAAGCTCCTTCCCCCTAAACATGCTGACCACCCCGTACATGCTCCTATTCCTTCAAAGCACCCTCTGGAGATTATGAAGGAGGTCTCCTACCAACAGTGCTTTAAGATGGTGATGGAAAGGTCCCCTTTGACCAACAATGACTCCATCAAAAGCCTGTCACAGGACCAAAAAGAAAAAGAAAAAAGCATTCAACTCTTTTCTCTGGATTAAAACATGGAGGAAAGCTGTTTAACGAGATGGGTGACAGGGGCGCCCGGGTGGCTCAAGCGGCTCGGCATCAGACTTCAGCTCACGTCATGATTTCACAGTTCGTGGGTTCGAGCCTCGCAGGGGGCTCTGTGACGACAGCTCAGAACCTGGAGCCTGCTTCAGATTCTGTGTCTCCCTCCCTCTCTGGGTCTCCCTCTCTCTCTGTGTCTCCCCCACTTGTGCTCTGTCTCTCTCTGTCTCAAAAATAAACAAAAAAAATTTTTTAATACAAAAAATAAAGAGATGGGTAACATATGATGCAGCATGCTGGCTAAAATGAACGTATCAAATTTGTTCTGGCCACCAACGGGGTTGATAAAAGGGATCACAGACACAAGATATTCGTTGAGAGAGCTCACAGAGAAAGAATGCCTGGGGCCCAAGCAGTTGAGCGATCAAGATATTTTTCCTTAGTTACGGGAATAATTGGAAGTGGGGGAGACATTAGGAGACAAGACAAGTGTACCAGGTGCCCAGGAAAAGAGCATAACCCCAAGGAGAAGACACAGGTAGGAAAAGATGATGACAATGATGGTAGTTACCGTTTGGTGAGGAGACACGGTGTTGTATGTCTGGCGTACAGGATCTTACGTGATTCTCATGGTCCCTCTGCTAGACAGGTATTCCATATCCCCTTCACAGATAAGGATCTTGAGGCTCTTCCCTTGCCTGACTCACATAACTCCTAAGTGGCAGATAGCGGCGTCAAGCCCAGATTCCTGTCCAAAAGTCGGAATCATTCCACTTGGCCATACCCTCCTCCTAACAACGCATTCATTACATTATAGCTCAGGAGGACCTATGTGGTTTCTCAGGCAAAAAGAAAAGAGAGAGGGGGGAAAATCCCCCTAGATTTCTCAGATGAGAGCCTTGGCCTGAGACTTGAGAGACGTCTGTGAGCTAAATCGATGACTGCTCCTCAACCTCCCACACCACCATTCACCTAAATCTGTGGCTCCTGCGTGCAGGCTCAGAGCTCTTTAAAGGGATCTGTGTATCCACATGCACATCAAGCCTTGTCCGCAGACCAAATACATCATGCACACACCAAGGTATTTCTGTGATTGATGATATACCAATGGATTCACACATGTTATTGAATTCACAGTAGATATCTGTCATTATGTATTTCCCAACCCAGGAATATTAAAAGCATAATTAGAATCATATGAGATGAATATTGTTGTTATTAAAAGGGGATTTTCAGTCCTACAATTCTATTAAATGAATACATACTCAACAGAAATGCAGCAATGCACATCAGCAGACATCATATGGGAATGGTCACGGAAGCACGGTCATAGTTTCCCCAAAGTGGAAGCCAACCTAAATCCCAACAAGAGTGGAATGCATAAGGGGCGCCTGGGTGGCTTAGTCGGTTAAGCGTCCGACTTTCGCTTGGGTCATGATCTCGCGGTTCATGGGTTCGAGCCCCGCGTCGGGCTCTGTGCTGACTGCCAGCTCAGAGCCTGGAGCCTGCTTCAGTCTGTGACTCCCTCTCTCTCTGACCCTCCCCTGCTTGCGCTGTCTCTCTCTCTCCTAGAAATAAATAAAAATATTAAAAAAAAAAAAAAAAGAGTGGAATGCATAAGCACGCTGTGGTGCAGTCATAGTAGAATACTGCAGAGCAATAAACGTGAACAGACTCCTGCGCACAACGGATGAATCTCACGAATGTGAAACAGAGCAAGGAAGCCAGAAACATCCTTGTGATTGTGGAAAGTAAATCCCACTCCTGTACTATTCAGAAACAAGCAGAACCAACCTACACCATTAGAAGTCAAGAGAGGGGCACCTGGGTGGCTCAGTCAGTTAAGCGTCCAACTTCGACTCAGGTCACGATCTCACGGTTCATGTGTTCGAGCCCCGCGTCGGGCTCTGTGCTGACAGATCAGAGCCTGGAACCTACTTCACATTCTGTGTCTCCCTCTCTCTCTGCTCCTCCCCCACTCACATTCTGTCTCTCTCTGTCTCAACAATAAATAAACATTAAAAAAAAAACAGAAGTCAAGGTTGAGTGAAGAAAGGTTACCTTGAGGGTAGTGAGTGGAAGTTGAGTAGGAAGGCTTCTGGAGAGGCTTAGAATGTTTGGTTTCTCAATCTGGATGCTGATTACATGGATGCATTTAGCTTATGAGAATCCCTTGAACTATACATATGATTGTATGTGTTTTTATATTTATGTTGTATTTTAATAGAACATTCAGAAACCATGGGGCAGGAGTCCATACTTAGAATACCAATGACCCACTGCTCTATGTAAAGGTTCCTCCTAGCCACACCAGATGTTTGTCCTTTGCCAATAAGAATTTTTCTGCCTCCTCATTCTTACTCAGGCCATCTCCCCAACTTCAACTCGCCCACCCCATCCATCTCTATAAAAACCTTTTCCATTCTTCGAGAGTCAGCTCAATAGCACCACCTCCGAGGAACCTTCTCCACTCCTCTCGCCAGAAGTGAATTCTTACTCACTCGAACCCCGAATACTTTAATACCATTTCGCTGCTCACAACTCTGAGGTTCTCAGAACTGAGCATAGCACAGTACTTGCCAATGACGGGTCATCAATGAAGATTTTCTGGTGTTTTAACAATGCCCACATCTCAACCTCATAATGCGGTGCTTTCTGTTGGTCTTACCTCCTGCCTCCAAGGAGCTCACAGTCTTGGGAGAAAGACACGTGCTCATCTCGTATTACCCACTATGCCCAACCTGTAAAAGCAGCTGCTCAGGTAATATTGTTGAATGAAGCCAAAAGTCATCTATAGAAAGAACCCACAGTGACAGGGCACCCTTGAAGATGTCAGCAGCTCTATCCCACCCCTCTAGGACAGAAATCATCATCCTTCCTCCCGAGTGGCTGGTATTTTAATGGGTTTATACTAGACTGAAAATCCCCTTGGGGGCCCAATTTATCTATACAGGCAAAAATGTGCATTTTACAATAAAAAAAAAACAAACTGAAGGCAGCTGAGATGTTTGGATCATGGTGATGAAAAGCCCAGCCTCATTCCAAGTCTCTTGGATCAACCCTGGCATCAGCTCCTACATACCAGGAAAAGGATCCAACAATCAAATCAACATGGCGACATGCGATAAAACATGACAGAAGTGGCACCAATAGATATGCCTTCGAGTCCATTTCGGCCTTGTCTCCCAGGCAGAATGATGGCATTTCAGAATCGTCCCCACCATGTCCTCCATCTATAGCTCTGTCTCCTCCCTTCCCTCTTCCTTCCCTGTTCTCAACAACCTCCATGCTGTCCGGGACAAATTCACAGTGAAATGATTTTTAAAAAAAATCATTAGGGCAAAATGAGCAGTGCAAGAGCTCTAAGATTCCTGAATTAATAAGATCGCTGCCATCCATGATTTTAACTTTCTCTTTTCTGTTGGCAGAAGCCAAAACATTAGGAGATATTTTCCAGCATTACAGTCAAACTGTGCATTTTTAGATTTGTGGGCAGGCTGAGTGATCTCCAGCCAGAGTCTGAGCCCTCAATTCTACATTCCAGTGTCATTCTCTTACCACAGAATCAGTGCTGGCCTCCCCCAAGTCGTCGCTTTGGAGAAAATGAAGCACATTTTCAGAATTTAATTTAAGAACAACCCAGACAACCTAAGGCCGACAAGGCAGTGGATGAAGTCAGCAGAAGGAAGAGCCGATACTGGCAAGATGGATATGGTCAACACCTCTCATCGGTGAGAGGTCTTTGATACCTGCACCAAGAATGCCAGCGAAAAGCAGAGTTTGCAGGTCCAAGCAGCCTCAAATGTCCACATCTCTTCCGGCTTTTATTACAGTTACAAGGAAACAGAGCATTCATATGACAATCTGGACGCCAGGACTAACCGACTTATCATTCGGGTATCAACTTGAATTTCGTTTCTCACAGAAGCTTGGCCTAGGACCAGTTCAAGTTAACACTCTTCCTTCAAGGTGCTGGCCATGATTGCCAATTAGCTAATTACATGTGCAATCAGATGTATGATGTCTGTGTCCCCACGGAAACATCAATCCCGTGTGGGCAAGGACTGAACGGGTCCTCTTCCGTGCCTGTGCCCCGGCATCATGGAGTGAGTTGGTGGCTCTCAATAAAACCTGTCATAGTTAACACTAGCTAGTTGACCACACAGATTGCTAGCAACCCAGCAACTCAGCAACTCCCACCCTCAGTGGGAAAGAAAGAAAAGTGTTTCTCATGAGTCCATATAGAGGGTGAATCCGTGATCAAATTGTCATTCCCTTCTCTCTCTGGGCCCCAGATTCCAGGGCCCCAAACTGTCTTCCTGGCCCTCATTCATGACACCACCATCCTCAAGGTTAATCGGTTTCAAAGTCCGAACGACATCACTGGCGCTGCCTGTCAGCTCCCCTACTTCTGACTACTGGATTCTACCTCTAGAAACGTTCTCCCAGCTGCCTGCCCTCCTCCTTCCTCCCCTGGCCCCCCAGTCCAGGATCTTGCTACCACTCTCCTGGACGTCTCACTACCCTCTGACCTTCGCTCTTTCTCTTAACCAAGTCCCTTCGTTTCTAGTTAGCAGATAATTCTTGATACTTTCCAGATCACCTCCTTCTGGAAAAAGCTCTAGTGTCCTCATATCCTGGTGTACACCATGAATGTTCCAGCTTAGAATACTCCTTGGCCCCCCGATTTCTTCCCACATGCTCCTCCAATGCTGGGTTGAAATGCCACTTTATGCGGAAGCCTTTCGTAAATCCATTTCCACCTAGAAAACGCAACCAAATGCTTCTGCCCCATTTCAGGGGAGCTCTGTAAATGCTCCACTTCATAAATTACAAAGCATCTGCTTAAACTGTTCATATTAGTCTGGAAAGATCTCCCAGACATAATCTAGATCATATTGGTCTTTGTTTACCCAAAAATGCCAAATGCTATGCCTAGTACATAGTGACTTTTTGAAAACATTTCTTGAACTTAATCAAATTCATTCCTTCATTCATTCTTTCAAATGTGCTGTCTGTTTCCCAACATCTGCCCCACCTCAAGGATAATGAAGCAGAATAACTGGGTGAATTCTGGCCTGAGAGGTTAACCCTTCCTTGATGTCCTTCCTTCATCTCTTAAAAAAAAAAAAAAAGCTATGCTATGACCCAAAGAATACATGTAAAGCACTGCAATGTGGAACATAGTATATGCTCATTAAACATTAGCACCATAGGATCAGTACTATTGTCTCACTGCTCCATTACGGGCCAGGTATGATTACTAAAACATTCTTCCCAATCCTGAGTTCAATGATATCTCCTAATTCCTACCATGGACCATAGTTTCTTCGTCTGTGGGCAACAGGAATGAAATGACTCCAAAGCAGGCTCAGATATACTTTTAAAAACCTAGTTCTCAGCCCCAGGCCTGGAAGTAAAAAAAAAAAAAAAAAAAAAAAGAGGGTGGGGGAGGAAACCGGGGTCAACTGGGGAGAGAGAGCTGGATTTCATTAATTCCACGGGTTTCTGAAAAGGGCTAAGGTTTTGTAAGTTGGTGTTCATTTTCTACCTTAGGACTTTCACTCTGGGAGTCCAATATTCTGCTTAAATTTCACTTATTTCCTTTAGTTGTAGGATTTGGGTCAGCAAGGAAAATTCTGCAAAATGACTTCACCACTGGCAGTAATCTGCCCCTGGCCAAATTGACTCGCAATTACTCTAGGAGTGTCAGAAGTTTCCAAATTAGCGTAGGCCGTGTCTGATGCTGAGCAGGCTCCTTGGGGTGGGTCATGTCCATCACTCAGATCTCGCACAAGATGGAGCGTGTGCCCTGCTGTGCTCACATCGCACAGCACCCAGTCCAGTGCCTGCCGGGAACCAGGCACCGAAGGGCTTTTTCTCTAGGTTCCCACACCCACTTCGACTATACTCTTCTACCTCTGGGTTAATTATCTTTTAAGAAACGGCTTCAACTGACAGAAGGTTCCTTTCTTTAAGGAACCTCATTTTCTTCAACGTGCTCTAGAATGGTCCCATTGCGCTCTAAGGTTGCAAAGACCAAGCAGGGGAGGCTTCCACCGCCACATGTAGATCTCAGGATGGACGCCACCGCAAAGCTTATTTTCAGAATTCTGCAGCTGGGATGCCTGGGGGCTCAGTCAATTCAGCATCTGCCTCTTGATTTTAGCTCAGGTCTTTGGCTCATGGGACCAAGACCTGCATTGGGCTCTGCACTGACAGCACAGAGCCTACTTAGAGACTCTCTCTCTCCCTCTGCCCTTTGCTCCCTCCCTCCCTCAACATAAACAAACATTAAGAAAAAAAAAGGAATTCTGCAACCATGTCCAGAAATGCCAAGACGAGTCTAAGTCTCCAGTAGCTGCAATGACTTATTTTCAACTACTGAATTCAGAACGTTCCATCATTTTCTTTAGCTCAAGCACCCAAGGGGAAACAAATTCTGTACAATTTTTTTTTAAATTCATCGAGGGTCTACTCTATCCCACTGCATGATAGCAATAGCCACCTACCTGATTCTGTGCCTATACTTTTGTCCTCTATAATTGCTTCTCTATCAGATTCCATAGATGTTTAAAAATTTTTTTAAATGTTTATTTATTTTTGAGAGAAGGAGAGGCAGACTGCAAGTGGGGGAGGGGCAGAGAGAAAGGGAGAAATGGGATCACAATGAGGCTCCAGGCTCTGAGCCTTCAGCACTGAGCCCGACACGGAGCTCGAACCCACAAACTGTGAGATCATGACCTGGGCCGAGGTCATGTGCTTAACCGATTGAGCTACGTAGGTGCCCCACCAGAAATGTTTTTTAATGTGAGTCATAATAGCTTACAACCCTGCTTTAAAACATTCCGTAGCAGGGCGCCTGGGTGGCTCAGTAGGTTAAGCGTCCGACTTCAGCTCAGGTCATGATCTCACGGTTTGTGGGTTCGAGCCCCGTGTCAGACTCTGTGCTGACAGCTAGCCCAGAGCCTGGAGCCGGCTTCGGAGTCTGTGTCTCCCTCTCTCTGACCCTCCCCTGCTCACGCTGTCTCTATCTCTCTCTCAAAAATAAATAAAACATTAAAACATTTAAAAAAATAAAACATTCCATAGCTTCAGATGCATTCACAATGAAATCATGACCTTCACAGCGCTATAGACTCTGGCCTCTGATATTTCTTCACTCGCTCACAACATCCTGTTCTTTGCTTTCCACACACAAACAGGACCCCTTCCAGTTCTCAAATGTCTGTCTTAGCTTAGGGCTCAGAGGTTTTGTGCTCATTTTTCCCCCCACCTGGACTGTTCTTCTCTAAGTTCTAAATAAACGCCTCAGTCTCATATTTTTCTCCCACCTTACATTCTCCTTCCTTTGAGAACCTAAAGCAGAACCACCTTCCTCACCCTGCAAATCCACTCTTTAAATAATTTATCTCATTTCCTTTATGTCAGCCTTCCCAGGATTGCCATGATTTCTATAGTCGATGGCCCCTGTTCTAAATAAATGTAAAGGCCGGGGCTCCTGGGTGGCTCAGTCGATTAAGCATCTGAGTTTTGATCTCAGCTCAGGTCTTAACCTCAGGATCATGAGTTCAAGTCCCGCATTGGACTCCATGCTGGGTACGGAGCCTACTTAAAAAAAAAAAAAAAGGTTGAATGAATGAATGAATGAATGAAAAGGCTAAGGAGAAGAGAGTCTATGCATATACAGACTTGTGGCATGGCCCAGTATGCAGCAGGGGGTAGGTATATCAATCCTACAGTCATTGAACTAATGTGAATTTTATATACAGTTACCTCCAGAACAGCCATGGACCCATCTCCAGGAAGAAGTATTAAGTAGTAGTAGAAGTATTAAAAAATGAAAATACTCCCTTCTCTTTAGTGACATTTTGCTCACTTTATAACAAGGAAATCCTACCCATGATGGGAACTTCTCATTGCCACTGGAAGAGCCTATGACTGCAACATATCTAGTGTTCTAGGATTTAACTGCCAGCCTCCTTCACACTCTTTTTTTTTTTAATATTTTTATTTATTTCTAGGAGAGAGAGAGAGAGACAGCGTGAACAGGGGAGGGTCAGAGAGAGAGGGAGTCACAGACTGAAACAGGCTCCAGGCTCTGAGCTGGCAGTCAGCACAGAGCCCGACGCGGGGCTCAAACCCACGAACCGCGAGATCATGACCTAAGCGAAAGTCGGACGCTTAACCGACTAAGCCACCCAGGCGCCCCTCCTTCACACTCTTTACATGCTGCAGTGTAATAAAATTAATCAGAACATGAACTTCTCCTTGATCATGGTCATCGTCGTTTCCCTCAAAAGACAGACCCTTGATACAGGAACTCTTCTCAGAGGTGACTGAATTAGCCTGTGGCATGTAAAGTTGGCAAGAGGCATGTCCAAGTGTCATAAGGCCTAGGAATTGGGGGAAAAATAACAAAAGTCTTAGCAATGTTAGCAAATTCTAATGTTTAGGGAGTCTTTACTTTGAGCCAGAAGTAGTTCAAAGCCTGTTATGTGTATTATTCCATTGAAACCCCGTATCAATTGTTTGAAGATGCTGATGTTATCTGTCCATTTTACAGGTGAGAAAATGGGGGCCCAAAGAGATTAAATACACCAGCCCAAGGTCATTCAGGTAGGCAGTGGTGTGGCAGGATTTGAACCCAGAAAATCTGACTTCAGCGTCTTCGTTGTTAACCACTTACTGCCCTGCTGTGGGCCAGAGAGACTTGGAAGTCAGTACCTCACAAACAACGGAGACAACATCCAAGTACTCAGAGCCCCAAAGGGAGAGGGGTCACTAAAGTGGCTATTGGAGGCCTCGGCCACCTCGTGGAAATCATGAGGGGCTGAGACGTGTGGCTGCTCCACTGACCCCTGACAATCTCCTCAAAGTTCCACGACTTTTTAAAACATCTCCCCTCTCTTGCCCTGCGCAGATCTTCGGTACCTAACCCTTGTCTATGCCGCTTCAGTCGGCTCCCCACCACTGGATTCTTCTCGTTCCTCGTGCAGTCAGTCCTCACTCCAAATCCAGTCCTCATCACCTTGACCCCTCTCCCCAGTGCCTACTGGGTTTGAATTCCACCTTTGCCATTCACCCCGTGGAAAAACTTGAACGCATCACTTACACTCAGATTAAGTGCTTTCTTTCATCCTAAACGGGGCTAAAATAACTCTCCCTTCACATTCTTGTGAAGAACTAGGTCATGGTGACTGATCAAAAAGTGGTAGCTACGTGGGAGAGCAAAGCACTCAGCAGGTAAGACAGTCTGTGCACATGGCTCCTTCCGACATTTCCAAATTTACCCCGCACTGATGCCCTTCTGCAAACACCCCTACCTCCGAGACAGCCTCCTCTCCTCGACATCAGCATCCTTTCTTTTTCTTTTTTTTTCTTTTTTTTTTTTTACAAATAGTTTATTGTCAAGTTGGTTTCCATATAACACCCAGTGCTCATCCCCACAAGTGCCCTCCTCCATGCCCATCTCCCCCCTCCCCCACACACACCCATCAGTCCTCAGTTTGTTCTCAGCATTCAAGAGTCTTTCATGGTTTGCCTCCCTCCCTCTCCCCAACTATTTCCCCCCTTCTTCTCCCCCATGGTCCTCCGTTAAGTTCCTCCTAATCCTCCTATACGTGCAAACGTATGGTATCTGCCCTTCTCTGCCTGACTTATTTCGCCCAGCATAACACCCTCAAGGTCCATCCATGCTGCGACACATGGCCAGATTGCATTCTTTCTCATTGCCATGGAGTATTCCATCGGGTAGATAAACCACATCTTCTTGATCCATTCGTCCGTTGATGGGCACTTAGGCTCTTTCCATGCTTTGGCTATTGTGGAGAGTGCTGCTGTGAACATTGGGGTCCATGTGCCCCTGTGCATCAGCATTTCTGTATCCCTTGGGTAAATTCCTAGCAGTGCTATTGCTGGGTCTTAGGGGAGTTCTATTGTTCATTTTTTGAGGCACCGCCACACTGTTTTCCAGAGGGACTGTACCAGTTTACATTCCCACCAACAGCGTAGGAGGGTGCCCGTGTCTCCACATCCTCGCCAGCATCTAGAGTCCTCTGATTTGCTCATTTCAGCCACTCTGACTGGCGTGAGGTGGTATCTCAGTGTGGTTTTGGTTTGTATTTCCCTGCTGAGGAGGGATGGACATCAGCATCCTTTCAAGGGTGGTCCTGGACCCTCTGCATCAGACTTACCTGATGTGCCCTTAGAATCCAGATTCCCGGGCCCGACCTTTAGCCTTGTTAATCAGACTCTCTCAAGACGGATTTTGACTAGTTTCATTTTTAACAGGCTCCCCAGGCAGTACTTGAGGACACCAGCAATGAGTCCCACTGTCCTGTCTAGGACAAGCTCCCTCTCTCTGAGTCTCCTTTTTGCCGCATACTTGTCTCCCAAATCCCACCGATGATTCAAAGCCTGACTTAAATTCTTCCTCCTTCATAAAACCATTCCAAGTTCCTCCCTCCAGAAATAATCTGTCCCTGCTTTGAGTTATTATGGCAGTTATTTCTATCCTGGTGACTCTTCCCGACATTTTCAGGCTCCTTGAGGCGAGAGTCAGGGCATAATTCATATTAATACCTATCACATCAAAGATATCTATCACAGGGCTTTGCACAGACTAGGTGCTCAGTGAAAATGAATCTAACGGGTGGGATGAGGTCCAATCCCAATATTTTTAGATCATCTTAATAAACCACGTGGATTAATAACCAACTCATTTGAAGACGCGGAGGAGAAAACTTGACCAAGTAGACTTTATTCTCCCTCTCTGCTCTCCCCTTCTCTCCGACTCCTGCTGCCATGGCCGTCAGGATCACACCTTTATTCCTCAGCCCACATCTTGTGAGGGGAAGTAGACAGACCCTTTATTTTTATTTATTTAAACTTCCCTTTATTTAGTGCAGCTGGGGCCGGCTATCAAAGTTAAGTGACTTCTCTTTCTACTTAAAAGTAAGCAGGTGCATCTGGGGGGCTCAGTCAGTTAAGCGTCTGACTTCGCCTCAGGACATGATCTCGTCGGTCAAGAGTTCGAGTTCCACGTTGGCCTGTGCTGACAGCTCAGAGCCTGGAGCCTGCTTTGGGTTCTGGGTCTCCCTCTCTCTCTGCCTCTTCCCCCGCTCACGCACTCTCTTTTTCAGCTCTCTCTCAAAAATAAATAAACATTAAAAAATAAATAAATAAAAGCAAGCAAAACAGGCCATCAATATAACAATAACAAACCATGTAAAAATGTCATGTTTCCCCAACACAGGCTCCTGTCTGGCCCAACGCTGGGATAGTTTCACCCGCACGTGGGCCAGCTCTGGGCGCCGTGCGCTCTGCAGGGCGGTGGCCGTTCCCATCGCTAAGCAGAAACTAATGGGTGCTTTCAGTCTGCTCCCTGAGTCAAGGGCCCCAGTGCTTTTCACTCCTGTGCCTCAGCTCTGGCTGCCACCACCGACGTCCACAGACAGGGGCTCACACCACAGGCATTTGTTTCACAGAGCTCTGAAGGCTCAAGTCTGCGATTAGGGTGCCAGCCCGGCCAGGTTCTGGGTGAGGGCACTTTTCCTGCTTTCTCTGATGCCCAGCACCTCGCAGTCCCCTCCCATGAGAGAGGGAGAGGCCGAGAGAGAGAGAGAGAGAGAGATCATCTCTCTTTCAGCTCTTCTTATAAGGGTATTAATCCCTTGGGGCGCCTGGGTGGCTTAGTCGGTTAAGAGTCCGACTTTCGCTTAGGTCATGATCTCGCGGTTCGTGGGTTTGAGCCCCGCGTCGGGCTCTGTGCTGACTGCCAGCTCAGAGCCTGGAGCCTGTTTCAGTCTGTGACTCCCTCTCTCTCTGACCCTCCCCTGCTCACACTGTCTCTCTCTCTCTCTCCTAGAAATAAATAAAACATTTAAAAAAAAAGTTAAAAAAAAAAGGGTATTAATCCCATTCATAGGAGCTCTACCCCATGGCCCAATCACCCCCCAAAACCCCTACTCTGACACATACCATTATACTGCACATTTGGGCTTCAATACACGAACTTGGGGAAGATGTATACATTAAATCTGTAACACCACACACACCCAGGATCTCTGCACAGCCCGCCTAGATTTTGTTGAATGGAGCACACCTTATCCCCAGGCAGGGTGAACAAGACGCAGTGACTTTGCCCATATCATTTCAGCATAAACAACGGAAGCGTATTTCAGTAAGGCAAGAGCGACAATAAGCAGTCCCGTCCACGCTCACCTCCCCCACCAATCCCAGCCCTGTCACTCAGCCCGCAGTCCTCCAAACACACCAACCTCTTTCCCGTCACAGAGGGCGATTCCCTCTGCCTGCTATGCCCCTGCCCTCTTCACGTGAATGTATGAACTTCCTTTAAGAATCGTCTTTCCTTAGGTGGCTTAGTCGGTTAAGCATCTGACTCTTGATTTCAGCTCAGGTCAGGATATCATGGTTCGGGAGTTCAAGCTCCGCATCAGACTCCACACCATCAGTGCAGAGGTTCTCACTCCCTCTCTTTCTGACCCTCCCCACCCTCTCTTCACAGAGGAGGCTTCTATGACTGTATTTTTTAATTAAAGTAATTCCTTTCCATTTTAGCCCCTCGTTTATTTTCTTCCTTGCATGTACCACAATCCGTAATTCTTTTTATCCATTTCTAGATTTTTTTAAACATTTTTTTTATTGTTAAGAAAAACAGCATGAGCAGGGAATGGGCAGAGAGAGAGGGAGGCACAGAATCTGAAGCAGGCTCCAGGCTCTAAACTGTCAGCACAGAGCCTGACGCGGGACTCGAACTCACAAACTGCAAGATCATGACCTGAGCTGAAGCTGGACGCTTCACTGACTAAGCCACCCAGGCGCCCCTCTTCTACTCAGCTCTAATGCTTCCTCCTTGTCTGTCTTTCCCGAAATGTATAAACTGAATGAGGTCAAGAATTCTGTCCCTCTTGTTTCCACTCCTGACACACAGTAGCAGCTCAATAAATACTTGCCGAATGGCTGGATAAAATAATCATGCAATATATAATCACAAGAGCAGAGAAGAAAGCCATACAATCAATTATATCCAATCTTTTGTTCATAGACTATGTTACAGCCAGGAAATAATCTCTTATGATTTAATTTTGCAACCATATAAGATTTCAACATCAGCTCTACGATTTCAGTTATTATTTTGCTGCTAAAAGAAATAGGTCCTCCTTATCCTGGATCGTGATTTACCACAATCCTTATTCTATAGACCCTGAACCCTAAATCTTACTTCTCCCAAAGGAACTCAACTCCTACAGGCTAAAAATGGTCATCCTTAGGGGATCTCAACAAAGAACAGACAATGTGAAGGAGCAGATGTGGCTTTTTTAGAAGAAGAAAAAAAGTCTACATTCTGTTTTAACTTTTCAAGTCTCAAAGAATTCTTTCATGACAATACGCTGAGAACTACTTCGTGAAAATAAATAGCCACAGAGGAATATGGATTTAATTGTTTGAATTGCTGCATTAGCTAAAATAAAACAGCTGTGATCACATTCTGGGGCAAACACCATTGTTCAACAAAGAGTTCTATTAAAGATCGCCCCAGTGATGAGTCTGGCTTTCTAAAATCAGGCACACCACTTCCTAGACCACCCAATGTTCTCAGGGCAACAGCAATTCCAATTTGGGGGGCATCTGGGCTGGAGAAATGTTGTCTGTGCCACAGGGCACAGAACTGCTCCATAGATTTTTCTCTTTCCCTCACATACACAGCTCAAGTTACTCAAAATTACTCAGCAAAACAAATTCCTTTCATATTTCTATATTCCCAAGACACGGGAAAGGTGCTGGGCTGGCGTCTGGGGCTTTTTGAGTTCCAATTCGCTAACAGATGAAACAAGAAAAAACCTTTGTCCAAATTCTTCCTGAGGAAACTTGCTGAGCAGAGCGTGGTCCCTGGGAAAAAGAATCTCCAAGGTGGTGGGTTGTTTTTATTTGCCCCCTTAGGATCAGAAGCCACCGTGAGATAACGATAAAGCCACAGTGCTCTGCGCAGAAATTCACAGTACGTGTTAATATCAAGTTGGAAGTGTAGCTTCCAGGAGTTCTGCAAACACCGTACAGACCACAAACTCCAAACTCTTATTCCAAAATGCAGAAGCAGGGCTCCAGATGGGCGAAGCCAAGAATTCAAAGGAGTGTTGTTGTTTACCAGCCACCACGTGTTATCTACTCCAGCACTGCCACACACCGGTCTCACCTCTGACCCTTCCCCTGGCCCATGTGCAGACTTTGAAACATGCAATCAATGTCAAAGCCAGAAGTTAAAAAGAGGGAAAGTTTGAAGGAAATAGAGCACAGGGGGGTATAAAGCAGAAGCTCAAATCCCTAAATTTCTAATATTCTACCCAGTCCTACATTCCTAAGATTCTGTTCCATTGACCTCACGAGTCAGCCATTATCTTAGGTGAGTGCGCCTAAAAGCCTACCCAACAAGTTACCTTAAAAACGCAAGACTTCGTTTTACCAGCTCCTGTTTCAAAGGGATTCTGTGATTTTTATTAAACATGCTGGGTGATTTGGAAGCTGGTCGTCACTTAAAATACAATTTTGGAGGCGCCTGGGTGGCTCAGTTGGCTGAGCATCCGGCTTGGGTTCAAGTCATGATCTTGCAGTTCATTTGTTCAAGCCCCACATCGGGCTCTGCACTGATAGCTCAGAGCCTAGAGCCTGCTTCCGATTCTGTGTCTCCCTCTCTCTGACCTTCCCACTCTTGTGCTCTGTATCTTTCTCTCTCAAAAATAAACATTAAAAAAAATTTTTTTAAGCCATAATTTTGAGTTCCAGTGTTTTTTTGTTTTTTGTTTTTTTCAATGTCTAAGACATCTCAGTATTTCAGGATCCAAACTACATATCCCTTCCCCTGATCTCTGGAAACAATGTGAACACCTTTCCCCATCACGGGTTCCAGCTGTGCTACCAGTGCATTCTCACCTGCACCCTCTTTCTCGGTGGGGCTGAAATTCAGGGAAGAGATGTAGTGAGAGGTTTCTGGAAGCATCCCTTTGTCATGTTTCACCTGCAATGTTCCCTTTGCCATGCAATGAAACATACTCAAGGGTGTGACGTCAGGGAAGAGGGGAGGGCGGCAATACCTTTTCCAAGGCAGTGGCTCACCATCCGCTGCCCCCCTCCAAGAAGTCCCTGGAAGGATTTCCCCCCTACCGCCCACAAACGATCATACCCCCCTTTTTCTAAAAAATTTTAAATGTTTATATTTATTTCTGAGAGAGAGAGAGCACGCGCACAGGCGAGAGTCAGAGAGGGAGACACAGAATCCGAAGCAGGCTCCAGACCCTGAGCTGTCAGCACAGAGCCCGACGCGGGGCTCGAGCCCACGAACCATGAGATCATGACCTGAGCCGAAGTCAGGCGCTTAACCGACTGAGCCCCCCAGGCGCCCCAACGATCCTCCCCTTTTGAATTCCTATTACACTTAGTTGAACTGCTCTGTGTAGAAATAAGTAGAAATAAGGCTCCCCACTCGTTCTGTGCTCCTGCCTCCCGATCCCTAGCTGTGTGAGCGGGAGCACATGCTCTCAGCGCCTCTGCATCAGACGCAACGTACAGCCAATCATAAGCACAAGTGCAGCAGCCCCTCTCGCTTCTGCCTGCCCAGCATCTATTCCCTGCGCCCTGCTCCCCATTCTTTTCGGGTAACCACACCTCGACTTTCAAGAACTGCGCTCCTCCGGCCTCCGTCCACCTGCTTCAGACGAGCCAACTCCACCCCCGGAATCCGGAAGTGGGCGCGTGACCTAGGTTGGCCCAATCAGCATAGCCCATTCCCCTGCAGCAACCATTGGCTCGTGGTTGTCACATGACCCAAGCGGGGCCAATGAGATTCCGTCCAGGAACTTTTGCAAGCGTAACAATGGAGCGAAGGGGAGGTCTCCGTTGGGGTTGATGGCGCTTTGGCGACCTCACCAGCCGCCTTGTCCCCACTAGGGGGGAGAGCTGCTCAAGAATGGAGCAACACAGGGGCGCCTGGGGGGCTCCGTCGTTTAAGCGTCCGACTTCGCTCAGGTCATGATCTCACGGTTTGTGGGTTCGAGCCCCGCGTCGGGCTCTGTGCTGACAGCTCAGAGCCTGGAGCCTGCTTCGGATTCTGTGCCTCCCTCTCTCTCTGACCCTCTCCTGCTCACGCTGTCTCTCTCTCTCAGAAATAAATAAAAACATTAAAAAAAGAAAAAGAATGGATCAACACAGGTGGAGGCAGGGGTGAGGGAGGCAGGGCCAGGGGCTAAGTCCTAGAGACCCAGCTCCTGGGTCCATTCCAGCCAGCAGCTAGCCCGACCTCCGAAACTTCCATTCTCCCCAGTGTATAGCTAATAATACCGCATAATATTTGAACCCATTTGAGTGTGTTTCTAGCAGTTCAACCAAAAAGATGCACATTTATTTCATGCTTCATGGATATTGATTGGTTCTGTTAATAGCCATTTTTAGACTTGGGAAATGGATATATTGGATTCTTTTTTTTTTCGGATATATTGGATTCTTAAGGTCTATAAAATCTCTTTCAAATTCTTCGTTTTGGGGGGCCTTTTTCCCCCCCAGAACAAGGTCAGTTGCTTAAATTCTATCTTTGGCAAAGAAGACAGATATGGTCCTAAAACTATGAATTTGGACCCCAGCTCTGCCACATACAAATTGGTTGTGCCTTGC
Organism: Crocuta crocuta; assembly: GCF_008692635.1. Taxonomy (NCBI): domain Eukaryota; kingdom Metazoa; phylum Chordata; class Mammalia; order Carnivora; family Hyaenidae; genus Crocuta; species Crocuta crocuta. The sequence goes on from NW_027528369.1 coordinate 1,980,475, forward strand.
GCAAATTACTTTCGAATCACTAAACAGAAGACGATGACAGTGAAAAGGAAAAATATGCATTGTTATTGGAAGACCATTTTTAAAAAATGTTTCTTTTTGAGAGAGAAACAAAGAGAGCATCAGCTGGNACAGAGAGAGATCTTTCCAGTAGGTGATGCTTTTATCACTTTGATTTAAAGCTGTGTTCCCAGAGTGTTAAAGGAGTCCAACTTGTGTTACATGAGGTGGCTTAGGTGGATTACAGGGTGACTTGCTGCACACAAGATGTTACATAACTCTGAATCACATTGGGAGGAAGCGCTTCCCTTTCGGGCCTCTTGATTATTTTGTCAAGGAAAAAAAAGATCCCATATGGGGCCCAAAACATCTTTAGCGCCTCTTTCTAGCACTTGCTAATCGCCTTGTTGAACCGGGAGCACATCTCGGGGCTTAAAACCTTCCAGAGGCCACAGTAGTATCTAGTGAGAGTTAAGTAATACTGTTGTGTCTTTGTTGAATTTATTTTTACACGTGCTTTCTTTTAATGGCAAGTGGAACTCATTTGCCACTTACAATTTATATCTATACATCTCTTTTTAAGATAAACTTAATTTTTTTAAAAAAAGACAATGAGGCACCTGGATGGCTCAGTCTGTTAAGCATTGGACTCTTGACTTCGGTTCTGGTCGTGGTCTCACCATCGGTGGGTTCAAGCCACACATTGGGCTTCGTGCTGACAGCGCAGAGCCTGCTTGGGATTCTCTCTCTCCCCGTCTCTCTGCCCCTACCCTGGACATCTGTGCATGCGCGCTCTCTCGAAAGAAAGAAAGAAAGGTAAAAGAAACTAGTTTTTAAAAAATGTTTTCTTTATTTTTGAGAGAGAGAGAGAGAGAGACAGCAGGTGAGCAGGGGAGGGTCAGAGAGAGATGGAGACACAGAATCCGAAGCAGGCTCCAGGCTCTGAGCTAACTGTCAGCACAGAGCAGTAAGCGACGCTTGAACCCACAAACCGTGAGATCATGACCTGAGCCAAAGCGGGACGCTTACCCGGCTGAGCCACCCAGGCGCCCCTAAAAAAACTGTTTAAAGGTAACTAACTAAAGAGCGATGGCACGGAGCCACGGCCGGCATTGGGGAAAGGGTCTACAGAGGGCGGCGGTCCTGGGCCCGGGCTTCTAACACATCATCGTCGAGGAAATTCTGGTACGGTGGCAGACGCCTGCTTCGCAAGTCTAGCATTCAGAGCATCATTAAAAGCCTACCCTGCAGCTAACCGCTCACAGCGAGTAAACAGGCCCGCCCTTTGGGTCGGTACCAGCCAGACGCACGGGGCACACCTGTCCTGTCGGGGAAGAATTTCTCAGGACCTGCAGAACCCAGTGCTCTCCTGGAGCGCGTGCGTGTGCGCGCGCGCGCGTGTGTGTGTGTGTGTGTGTATGCGCATGCGCGCGCAGGCAGCCTCCTGGCAGCCCCTAGGAGTCCAGCGCCAGCTGCTAAACAACTCCTTACTTTAAACAATCCGGGAGTTTGGTTCCCTTGTTATGAATAAACACACACGCTCAGCCCGGATGCCCGGCAGCGCTGGGGCGCCTGTCCCCAGATGCGCTCCGCTCCGCTCGGCGGCGATGCCACCGCGGCCTCGGCCTTCCCGGCCGCCCTGCCACGCTCCTGCGGGGCGCTCGCCCACGGCCGCGGGAAGACGTCCGCCGCCCGCACGGCAGACCGCCTGGCCCAGGGATGTTTAACTTCGCAAGCCATCTTTTGTTTACTGGGTCCGCTTCTCAAGCGGGTGGTAAAAACCCACTTCTGGCTGAGCAGGAGCGGTCCAGCGCTACCAAACGGCTCCCCCTAGTGGCCCTTCGCGGCGACGCGTTCATCCTTCCGAGCCGGAAGCACAGAGACCCACGTCCAGGCCTGCGGCTTTGGGAGTTCACGGTCAAAAAGGGCACCAAAAAAGCAACAGTAAAATAGTAAATTGCCAACCGTGTGCGGTTGCTGCCTCATCTATCCCTTTATTTTGCCAATGAAGAGCATGAGAAATACTATTTGATGTCCCTTGAAACTCAGGAAAGCAATGAAGATGACCTTCAGGAGGTGAATGGGCAATTAAACTGTGGTCCGTGCAGACGACGAAATATATTCAGCACTAAAAGGAAATGAAAGAAATGAGCTATCAAGCCAAGAAGAGACATGGTGGGAGCTTTAGTGCTTAATACTAAGTGAAAGAAGTCCATCTGAAAAGTGATTCCAATTACATGGCGTTCTGGAAAAGGCCAGAATATGCAGGCAGTAAAAAGATCAGTGGTTGCCAAGGGCTGCTAGGCAGGAGGGGAGAAGAGGCGGAGCACAGAGGATTTTTTACAGCAGGGAAACAATTGATGCAATAATGATGGATACACGTCATCGTCCATTTGCCCAGGCCCTTACGATGCATAACACCACGAGTGACCCCAAGGTAGATTATGGACTTTGGGTGACACTGCGGCCATGCAGTTTCATGGACGGTAATAAATGTATCATTCTGGTCACCAGTGTATNAAATGGCTCTGAAAAAGAAAATCTAATTTTTTTAATTAATTAAAAAAGAAAAAACAGGGGCACCTGGGTGGCTCAGTCGGTTAAGCGTCCTACTCTTGCGTTTTTTGGCTCAGGTCATGATCTCATGGTTTGTGAGTTTGAGCCCCACAGCAGGCTTCCTGCTGACAGTGCAAAGCCTGCTTGGGATTCTCTCTCTCTCTCTCTCTCTCTTTCTGCCGTCCCCTGCTCACTCTCTCTGTCTCTCTCAAAAATAAATAAACTTAAAAAAATAAAATAAAACATACATACACAAATGAATAAATAAATAAAATACAGGGCGAATCCTGTTTTGGACATATTGATCAACTAATTAGAAAGATGTAGACCCTTCCTCCTCCACGTGTGGTCTGGGACCACCAGCCTCAGCACCACCTGAGAACTTGTTGGAAATTCAGTCTCAGGTCCCATCCAGAACCGCTGAATCAGAATGCGCATTAAAAAAAATTTTTTTTTTACATTTATTTATTTTTGACAGACAAAGACAGAGTACAATTGGGGGCAGGGCAGAGAGAGAAGGAGACACAGAATCCCAGGCAGGCTCCAGGCTCCTAGCTGCCAGCACAGAGCCTGACGCGGGGCTCAAACTCTCAAACTGTGAGATCATGACCTGAGCTGAAGTCGGACTCTTAACCCAGTGAGCCACCCAGGAGCCCCTAGAATGTGCATTTTAATAAGGTCTTCAAGTGATTTATACTAAAGTGTAAAAGGCACGGCCCCTTCCTTTGATGTGCTTTCAGCCTATTAAAACACTTAGGGGGAAAAATGTCTTTGGTATAGTTTAGGATGAAAGGAAGAGCAATGTGGATAATGGTAATGAACTTCACACTTTTGATTTCACTTCTTAGTTCCTTTATCCACAAGGTTTTCCCACCTAAGAGGTCATTACCTCTTCCCCATTTGTACAGTTCTTGCCTAATATTATGCAGTGAGAACCCCTGGGAACTTACCAGGTGCCAGACACAGTGAGAGACACATGGCAGAGTCCCTTGTCTTAAAAAGTACACTCTTTCTTAAAAAGAGCCCTTCCCCTGCTCGCACTCTCTCAAAAATAAAAACATTTTTTAAGCAGGCAAAGAAAGTTAACCGGAAATGACAGTTTTGTCTGGCTCCCCTGTTAGATCAAATATGATAATAGGAGTGAGCACAGGAGCCCCTCTCGAAGAGGCTCAGAAAAAGTAGGAAACCATGTTTTGTTAGTACCACCAGGTGTCACAGCTGTGTGTGACCTCACTGACTTCTCACAACAACTTTACAAGCTGAGAATTCTTTTCCTCCTTCACCTGATAGGGAAACCGAGTCACTACATAGTTGAGCAACTTGCCGAAGGTCTCACGGCTGAAAGCAGCCAATCACCACAAAAAGGGGACCCCGCGCTGAGAAGGGACAGCCCTCGAAACTAGGACCAATTATTTCTCAACCATTGTATGCTCAGTACCTAACATAATATCGAGCAAATAATAGACGTTGAATAAATATTTGTTTGACGCTTGAATAAATGAGTGACTACCCGCATCTGTCAAGGGTGTGACAGAGAGGATGTCACACGTGTCCCTCGTGTGCTAACTCTGTGCTAATTTTGTCTTTGCCTGGCATCGGGCCTTGCAAACAGTGAAAGTTACAACTATCCTTTGCAGTCATGGCTACACATGAAGCACGTTTAATCTGTCTGAAATTTGTTGTGAAAATTAGAGGTAATGTGTGTGAAGGCATTTGTCCAAGGTCACGTGATTCCCAGGCAGCATTCGCTAAATGCGTGCTCCTGACTAATCGAATGGCTGAATACACAAAGTTACAAAGCCCCAAAAGAGTCAGAATGAAATCTCTGGAGGCCTCTGTTGCCTTGAACATGAACACAAATCCTTCAGTTCTTTCATTCAAGATTGTTTGCCCCGGCTCCGAAAGGCTCATAAGAGATGCTTAAACGTGAAATCCTGGAATAGAATCAAGGTAAAGACTATTGACAAGAATGTAAGTCGCTCTGGTGACAACTATAAATGGAGGTAGAAGCACTGAAGATAGACGTGCCTTCGAGAATCTGAGAGGAGGTCTGGGTCACGGCTCCCGGCTCATCTATAATTCGGCCAGAGAGCCTCCAAAGGCACCACAAAACCCGACATTTCAGGCCAACTACCCTACCTCCCAAGTTCAAGAAAACACACTATGAATTTGGCCACACGCTTTGCTCTCAACTTTTAAACCCCTCTGTATATTTTAATGGCAATTTAATCCATATGGTTCAGATTATTTGCATTAGATTCATCAGAAGCAATTTTGAAAGAAGCTATACTCTAATAACTTCCTCAGTGTGCTGTGCTGGACTTGAACTCCTTCTCCATGGGCTCCAGCAGAGGCTGCGGGATGGAATTTGTACTAATAAAGACAATGTGGAGATTAAGAGCTGGGATCCCAGAGCCAGACCGCCTGGGTGCAAATCCTCATCTCACTATTCAGGATGTATGTGACTTCAGATTTGCTTTCCTTGTCTGAAAATGGGTAAAATAATAATAACCCCCATGGTTATTAAAGATTAGCCAGGGGGCATCTGGGTGGCATCTGACTTCGCTCAGGTCAGGGTCTCACAGTCTGTGAGTTTGAGCCCTGCATCAGGGTCTCCACTGTCAGCACAGAGCCCGTTTTGGATCCTTGTCTCCCTCTCTCTGCCTCTCCCCCACTTGTGCGTGTGCAGCATCTCTCTCTCTCTCTCTCGAAAATAAATAAACAAAAATTTCTTCAAAAAATAAAGGTTATGGTGGTTTCCTGTCTCGCATTCAGGTCCTTTATCCATTTTATTTTTGTGTATGGAATCAAGAGCAAAAATGAACTATTGGGACCTCATCAAGATTAAAAGCTTCTGCACGGCAAAGGAAACAATCCATAAAACTAACAGCCAACTGACAGAATGGGAAAGGATAGTTGCAAATGACATATCAGTAAAGGGCTAGTATCCAATATCTATAAGGAACTCATCAAACTCCACACCNTGTCAATAAACTATTTAAGAAAAATATAAAATCGTTTAAAAAATAAAATAAATAAAAATTAAAAACAAAAAATAAAGGTTGGCCAAATCCATGTGAATGCCAGGCACGATTTCAACCATTCACTATTATTATTACTACATTTAAGCTCTAAGTAACAGGGAAATAACATTGGAATGGCTTGCACATGATGATATATTTCTCTCTCCCATAAACACAGGCAGTCAGGGCTGGGGTGATTACCTCAACCCACCGAGAACCCGATGCTCCACCAGCTCCACACATAATTCTCACTTTCTGATTCAAGACGGCGGCCCCTATGCCAGCCAACTTGCCCATATTCCAGCCAGAAGTAAGGACACAGAGGAGAAAAACAACACACCCTCCCTGTAAGAGCACTTGCTAGAAGTTGTGCATACCAGCTCTGCTTACATCCCATTGAACAGACCTTTGTCTCTTGGTCATGTGTAGTCTTAAAGGCAACTGGGAAATGTAGCTCTTTATTCTGTTATTATTTAGTCTATTATTACTACTGTAGGGCAGAGAAGGACAGATACTGGGAGATAATTAGCTGTGCCACAGTCAAAGTAGAAGATCAAAAATACCATCTTGGGGCAGGGAGGGAGAGCGCTTGGGCTATTTTAAGGAGTAACTCAGTTTGCCCAGATTATCTTCCAGGTACACAGGAGGTATACATGTTGTTAAACTTCTGTTCATTTCTCTCCTGTTTAAAACACACATACACCATCTGGATCTAGGGTGCATAGCAAACGGAGATCTTCGGATAACGGAATGCGGTCTGAGAAGCCTACATCTTTGACTCTGTGCTCGGCCGCCTCCACATTCTCTTTGCTTACAAATCCCATAAATATATGCTGCATAAAACACTAAATAAATGTTTATTCTAATTATTGTACAACAGCGACCGCAAATCTCTTTTTCTCCAGTCTCACCAGAACTGTACCCCTGGAACGCCTCAGAGGATTGTGGATTTAGAAAGAAAAGGAGAATGTGGGGACTCTGAGTACTGCTTCAATTAAAAAGGGAGGCTCCTCAAACCCTCGAGGACAGTCACCTTCCTGTCCGGCATAACCGAATGATGGCATGCCTGCAAACCCGGGGTGCTCTTCCAGAAACTCGTGTGAGACAAGACACCTTCCCAGCCTGTCTGAGCCTTTACAAATAAAAGATGTTGACAACACATATATAGATAATAGGAAACATATTTTTGGCCAGTGTGTTAGCTTTTTGGTCAGGCTTGAAGACTGTAACAGATATTCTGGAAGCTTCCCCAGCATCCTACCCCATTCTCTCCTTCTGAACAGGGCTCAATTTCCCAGCCTTGAGGTTCGCTTTGGGATTGGCTTGAGTCAATCAAAGAATGCAACCCTGTGTCCACAATAATTATTTCAGGGTTGGGCATGTGATGGAATCAAATGTGAAGGAAAACGTTTGGCCATTCTTCGGGATCATAAAGAACATTCAGTCTTAGCATTAAGATGGCTGGTTAATGGCCATCTAAACTAGAAGGGTAAGGGGTGCCTGGGTGGCTCAGTTGGTTAAGCATCTGACTTCTGCTCAGGTCATGATCTCACAGCTTGTGGGTTCGAGCCCCGCGTCGGGGCTTTGTGCTGCCAGCTAGCTGAGAACCTGGAGCCTGTTTCAGATCGTGTGTCTCCGTCTCTCTCTCTGACCCTCCCCTGCTCATGCTGTCTCTCTCTTTCAGAAATAAATAAAAAACATTAAAAAAATTTTAACTAGAATGGCAAGATGAAGAGAAATTGGCCCATAATGGCGCTGTTGAGTCAGTAGATGGAACCTTCCCTAAAGCCTATGGACTTTGAAATTCACAAGCCAGTCGGTTCTCCTATGGTTAAGCCTCGTGAGTTAAAGCTTCTGTTTGGTATTTGGTTGACACGGAGTCATTAAATGAAAACCAGGAAATATTTAATGAGGCGAATCAATCAGGAAGCCATGACGGGACATCTGTCATATCAATCACACCAGGGTGGAAATGCTGCTGTGCCATTTTGCCACGGCTGTGAGCACATTCAGGTCATTGAAAGAAAACAGGAGACTCGGTTTCTGAATCGGGAAACCAGAGACAACGACAAGGTTCTCTCAGGCTTGTTGTGTATATAATGCTGTGCAACATGACCGACATGGCCCAGGACCAAGCCTGCTTCCTAGACAGAGAAATCAATGAAGACACAGGAAGGTCACAGATCAAGGGCAAGGGAAGACCTCTATTTACTGAGAAATAAACCATGTATGAAGGGTCTCTCTTACATACACCCAAGGAGGAAGACGGATGGATGGATGGACAGCAGTGGTCCGCAGCCTTCCTAAGACGTGACAAAGATGAGAGATCTCAGACATTCACTGGGTACAATCCACATCTAGTTTAAAAATAAAAAAGCTTTGGGGCACCTGGGTGGCTTAGTCGGTTAAGTGTCCGACTTTCGCTTAGGTCATGATCTCGCGGTTCGTGGGTTTGAGCCCCGTGTCGGGCTCTGTGCTGACTGCCAGCTCAGAGCCTGGAGCCTGTTTCAGAGTCTGTGACTCCCTCTCTCTCTGACCCTCCCCTGCTCACGCTGTCTCTCTCTCTCTCTCCTAGAAATAAATAAAACATTAAAAAAATTTAAAAAAAAAATAAAATAAAAAAGCTTTTTGTGGCATAGTTCTGTCAGTTTGGACAAACACATACAGGGGTATAAATGATTTTTTATGATTTTTAAAATGTTTATTTATTTTTGAGACAGAGAGAGACAGTGCACGAGCAAGGGAGGGGCAGAGAGAGAGGGAGACACAGAATCTGAAGCAGGCTCCAGGCTCTGGGCTGTCAGCACAGAGCCCGACGCGGGGCTCGAACCCACGAACCATGAGATCGTGTCCTGAGCTGAAGTTGGATGCTTAACCGACTGAGCCACCCAGGTGCCCCCAAGTGCATACAGGGGTACAACCAACAACACACTCAAGGTATGGAATGGCCCCACCATCCCCCCGAATTCCCTCCTGCTCCTTTGAAACCTCCTCCCTCCACCCCAACTCACACTCCCTGAAGATCAACACACCACTGACTTGTTCTCTGTCCCTACAGCGCCACCTTTTCCAGAATGTCCTATGAATGGAATCATGCATAAGGAGTCTGACTCGAACTTCACTCACTTGGTACAGGGCATTTTGCAATTCTCCTCTGTCAGCGTGGAACTCGGTCCAGC
>NW_027528369.1:1989240-1991520 GCF_008692635.1 Crocuta crocuta
CACCACTTGATTAAAGCTCACCTTCTCAACCGTAGGTACCACAAAGGATGATGACCTTTGGGCACAGAGCAGGTTTGCAATGATCACTTTTCATGCCCCCCGGTTTTATGTATATATTTGGAACTGTTGAAGGGACAGCGGCATGTTAGAGTGTGCTATGGCCCAAAGGATGCCCCCCACTGTCCCCTAAAAGTTCACATGTGGAAGCCGTAATACCCCAATATGAGTGTCTATGGAGATAGTCTTTAGAAGGTAATTAAGGCTAAATGAGTTCATAAGGGTGGAGTCCTAATCCAGAAGATCCTTGTAAGTAGAGGCAGAGAGACCCAAGATGACTAAATCTCTCTCTCTATCCGTCTCAGTCTCTCTCTCTCTCTGCCATGTGAGGACACAGTGAGAAGGTGGCCGTCCTCAAGCCAGGAAGCTAGTCGTCACCAGAAACCGACCCTGCCAGACCTTGATCTGGGACTCATAGCCTCGAGAACTGTGAGAATACACATTTGTGTTGTTTAAGCCTCCCAGGTTCACGATCGCAGCCCCGACAGGCTGACATGGAGTCAGAAGGACTCAGAAGACCTGGAGTTGGTAATCAGGGAGATGGGTTTGGTCCTAAACATGTTTCCTTTTTCTTCTGCGGGATGGGGCTGAAAAGAACCTTCCATGGGTGCTCATCCTGAAGGCTAAGCCACAGGGGAAATGTATGCAAAGTGTTGAGCGCGTTCCGAGGACCTGGAAGAGCTCGGTTTATGGCACTGTTTACTGGCTAGCCACGTGTCCATCCCTGCATGCAGGATGAACCCCGACATACCCAGGGATGCACAAGGATTGCTGGGAAATACTGAAATGTAATCTGCATGCCAGGGCCCCTCCCTGCATGTTCACTTTTTAATTGGCAAGAGGAAAGCCTTGACACAAAGGATGTTTCTGACATCTGACACCATCTATTTTCTGTTTACCATGATCTAGACAGGGAAGAATCTTACAGTAAGTCCTTTTCATTTTAGTATAAGCAGATGTCAGTCATCATTACCATAATAAGGTGTGAAGCTATTTACCAGTAATCATGAAAAAGAAAACATGTATATCTCCCTGAAGCATAAACTCTCTACAACAAGATGGGAAATATTAGGGGGGTTGAGGGGGGACTATGGTGGGAACAGACTGCAAGGTGCTTTCTTTTGCACCTGAAATCAAAATGGGTTCTTCTCAAGGACATTAAGGCAGACTGAAAATAAAGAGAAATGAAGCGAGTGTCCGGTCTCTTGAACTTGGTAGCTCCCTTGGGGAAGGAAGGGGGACTAGGCGGCTGTTTTGAAGACCCATTGACGCCCAGGGTGGTGTGCTGAAGCCGGCTCATTCCAGCTCTTGGGAGCTGACCATGCACTCCAGGCAACCCGGTGTTCAGGGGTTCTGTGCTGGTAGCTTGAAATTGACCTTGGCGGGATTGTTTGCACCACAGAAATTGGCAAACGCTCTAAAGCAGGGCTTCCCTCACCCTCCAGAGGGCCAGTTGTTAAAGATTTACCAGCACACCACTGGGTCCAAGCCCCAGGCCTGCTACTGCCTCCCAGAAGAGGAGCCGGAAGCAGCTGAAACCGCCCTTCACCAATCTGGAAGGCGGGGGGAGAACTGATGTCAGTGGGGGAGGTAGGTAGGGGGGATTGAATGGACCCAGAGAAAGATTCGGGAAAGTTAAGGAAGCTCGGAATTTGGAATTTGGATGCAAGACCTTTCACCACTTTTGAAATTTGGTGGAGGGTTCTGAGAATTAAGCCGTGTACGGTACCGGAGCAAAGCAGCCTCACAGATCCTGGCGGAACGGATCAGTCGAGCACCTTCACCGCTAAAAACAGAACGTGTGCAAAGGCTTGGTCACCCAGAAGATGGACACAACGTGTACGGTCACGCAGTCTATTTTGGAGCTACCCGATGCCCCTCAACAGGGAACTCTCTAACTCTGTGATGGCGGGTCAGCATAAGTAGAAAACACAGCTTTTAAACAGTCCCCTAAAACTTGATTTCTGTTGTGATGAGAGAAGAGTCAGGATTAAAATAAAAATAGTAAAAAAACATGTCACAAAGCAGAGTGATTTTAATGATCAAAATTTTATAAAATGTAAATGCCTCAAAGGTTATAGAGGGATTAACTCTGAGTGGTGAGATTCATGGTAACCTTTCTTCTTTTAGTGCTTTTCTATATTTTCTGATTTCTCCATAGTGAGAAGGTATTTCTTGAAATAAGAAAAAAAATAAATGCTTTTTTTTTTTTTTTTTTTTTAA
>NW_027528369.1:1991563-2018281 GCF_008692635.1 Crocuta crocuta
TTTTTAATAAAGTAAACTCTACCCACAACATGGGGCTCAAACTCATGACCTGGCGGTCAAGAGTCAGTGCTCTATTGGCTGAGCCAGCCAGGCAACCCAAGAAATGCTATTTTTTAAAGTGATTTTTCCAACCAGATAATGAGAGAAGTTAAAACCTAAAATGTAGTTATTAATTAAGGAAGGAAACGTAATACCCAGTGTAACATCGATTGTACCTGAAGAAACAACCATAATCAGCTCTTTCTCCCTCTCTTCTTCTTTCTTCTTCTGCCAATATAACATTTACTGATACTTACTAAGTATCTACCGTATATCAGCCATGGTACCAGGTAAACGAAATACATGACTTATTTATTCTTGGGGGGAAGGGGACAATGAAATAGTTACCATGTAGATCTCCACCGAAGAGACGCAAAAACAGAAACTTACAATGTAAATAACTTACCCAAATCCTCACAGCCCCTAAGTGCCACACCCAGCATCACACCCCAGCAAACAAAAGCACACATTTTGTGCAGATAACAAATAATCGGGTTCGTCTTTACTACTCAGGCGGTCGCACACCTTTAAGGAAATGGCAGGCTCAACACTGGTAGTTACGATCACTTCACATTTTTGGTGCCCTCAGACCTTGGGCTCTGATACTAAACACACCCGAAACAACCGCTGTAATATAATGACCCACACTGCAGACACTTAATCTAAAACATAAAAGAACTTGTCATCTGTACACTATCAGCATGCCTTAGAGGCAGTCAACAGAGTTTTTTTATTGGGCAGACAGCAACTAATTATTGAGCACTGCGTGTATACTAAATAAGACAAACACAGGCTCTGTCCCCATGGAGTTTCCAAGAAAGAGTCAGGAACTCAGTAAACAAGAGGAGAGGAGTGCTGTGATGGGGAACCACAGGGTCCATGGGGAGACGGCCACTCTCTCCTTTGACGCAGCAAGGGGCACAGTGAGCTGGGCTCAGTCACAGCTTAAACCTGACCATCTTTTCAATAAAACTGACCACGCACAGCAACTTTTTAAATCCCTTCTTCAGTCCTTGAGTCCGTCCTTCCAGACTTAACAACTAGAAAAGATAAGGACTGGGGCACCTGGGTGGCTTAGTCAGTTAAGCGTCCGACTTTTGCTTAGGTCATGATCTCGCGGCTCGTGGGTTCGGGCCCCGCGTCGGGCTCTGTGCTGACTGCCAGCTCAGAGCCTGGAGCCCATTTCGGAGTCTGTGTCTCCCTCTCTATCTGACCCTCCCCTGCTCACGCTGTCTCTCTCTCTCCTAGATATAAAAATAAAAATATTTAAAAAAAGAAAGAAAGAAAGAAAAGAAAAGACCAGGATTCCTGCAAAATGCCTCTTGGCAATATGCCGGGAGTTCTAGACCTAGTAAGGGGTGTGGTGTGCTGACCTCCCTAGTGGCCTTTCCAATATTCTGCTTGAAACACTACTAATACTCGCCCTGCTCAGCCACTGCTCCTTTAATCAAAGCAGTATCTTTTCCTTCTGGATTCCCAGGAACCACCCTGCACACACACCCTCAGGGGACCCAAGGATTGCCCGTCCCCCTTAGGCAAAAGCTATGCGGTGTCTGGCTGGCTTTCTTAGTGGACTTACTGAGCGGGGCCTCCGCGTCAGTGCGTGCGTCGGCCAGCAGAGGGCAGGAGTGTACAATGCAGCACGTCCCTCTGCTGCTGGGAATAACCAAGGGAGACTGGAGAGCACAGACTGACTGGCATGAAGGCAGATTAAAGTACAGAATGAATCATTGCCTGTGAGCTGTGTGCTGTGAGCCTGACGGCACGAGAAACAGTCTGGCCTGGGAGTCCGCATGCCAGGGCCGTGGTGTAGTCTGGGAGCCAGTCACTTCACCTCCGGGCCTTTCCATAACCAGTTGTGATCAGACCAGCCCTGGTCATTCTTAATATTTGATTGCAAGACGCCTTCACCAATAACCATCAAGAAACTTAGGAAAAAAGCTTACTTACAGGTCCCGGAAACGGTGTGCCACACCTGGCCCGTGCAGCAAGGTCACAGGTCGAGAGAGAGAGAGAGACCGCAGGCCTGGGGTTCTGCTTTTATTGGGGTGGACGGAGGGGGCCCAGGGCGTCTTGGGCTCACTCTTCATCTGTGAATTTGAAACAGAAGGGTGGTAATTTCAAGTGAAAGAAGAGTTTGAAAAACAGGCAGCCCCCCACCGTCAGTTACTCACCATTGAAATCAACCAAGATGATTACAACAAAGGCGAGAGCGCGGGGTGGGGCGGGCTGGATTTTATTTAGTCCCACGGGGGCCAATGTGTTTATCTGAGATAGCTGTGTTTGAAGTGGATGCCTCTTTGAAGTGGACGCCTAAGCAATCAAAGCTTAAATCAGGCGCTTGGGAGACAAAGAGAAAAACCAACTGTCAGAGTTTACACAATAGGTTTCAGTTCCCCCAGGTTCACGGTGAGGGCACGATCCTAGATGACCCCCAGATTTGATTTCTTCTGGAAATTTCTGTGATATATACTCTCGCCCATCCTGAAGTAACCCTGGAAGTCCTGATCTTGCTAAGATGCACATAGGAGTACGAATCTCCACAGTTTCTGATCTGGCAGCGGGAGTGAGAATGTTAAAGCGTTCCCACCTGGCGGCTCCAAGTCTCTCCTTCAAGTACAAGGGGCAGGGTCTTCTTCCCATGCTTGAGGGTCAGGGGGTGGGGTGGTTGTAGTCATAGAACAAATAATAGGCTGATGTTTATAGATGTGCCAATTAAAGCGCAAAGAACTGTACATGAATGAATCCATTAACTCCTCCCACCAAACCCATAATCCAGTTGAGGTCACAAAAGCCACAGAGAGATTAAGTAAACTGCCTAAGAGTGTGCTGATGGCGATGGAGGCACGCTGGGATTTGAACCCCAGGGAGTGATGCACAGCTGTTGTCTGTTATTGCGTTCAAGGACTTGGGGGATGGGAGACGAACTGACCAAAGATAGCTGTGGCTCCTTATCTGGACCAAGATTCGTTTATTCCTGCACTCGCTCACACCCCCTCTCAATAAAGAGATACCAAGTGCCCACTATGTCCTGGGAGCTTCCTTAAACCCTGGGATCCATATATTTGCGATGATGGCATCCTATCCATCATGTGTTTTTCTACCACAAAACTCAAGAGCCCGGGGGCAAGACAAATTCCACACTGACCGGGGTTGTGGTTTTTCTGGGTAGACCCAGTGAAAAGTAGGTAGGCTTCAGGGAGGTGGCGGAAAACTGCTAGGGAGACAACGGTTCAGACAATCAACCATGAGGTTCAGATAGAAACAGGAGGTTTTGCCCCCTGAGCTGCAGCTGGTCAGGATTTTATGAACCTGCCCCTCACCCCAGCTCTTTTCCAGAACAGCCGTTAGTCTATGAGGCCACTTGCCCCAGAGGAATGGCCACTACGGGGTCCCTTCCTAGCTCTGCCACTGACCATCTGTGCAACCTGGAAAAACCATCCACTCCATCTGAGCTTGCTTCCCTCATCTATAAAATGAGACATGATGTGGCTCAATTACTAGAGAAATAATTTTGAACCAAGTTAGAATGTGCCTGGCACTGTGTTTGCCCCTGAGGACATAGAGTATCTCTCCCCCAAGAGTTCAGACTCTAACACATTCCAGATATGTTTCATCTACCATTATAAAACTGGTCCCACCTGTGATAGAAGTTTCTACAGGACACCACAACTACCATTACTAATAGTCTATGCCTTAGGATACCCAATTTGGGCTAAACTCTATTTATGAATTATTTTTGTGATCCTTCACTACAATCCTCTGGAGCAGATACAGTGAGTATTTCCATTTTACTGATGGAAAAATTGAGAATTAAAATGATTCGGTTACTTGCCACAAGTCATGCTGATAGTAAGAGGTAGTAGAAGCCGAACTCAAATGCAAGGCTGTTTGTTCCTAACCCCTACGGAAACATAGAACAAGGGATCCGGCTCTTCTAGGGCTTGAAAAGTCAAGCCAACAATTTCAACATTTCAGTTGTGCCAAACTTATCAATTCCTCTCCTCAAATTAAATTTCTCCACTCACTTCTCAGTCCTTAACTGAGAAAAGTTGGCTTCCTACGTGGAGCTGGAATTCAAGGAGAGAAGATTTCTTCAAATGCTTCCCATAAATTCTGGTCCGGAGCTCATCAAAAGAGATGTGAAAAGATGTGAAATGTTCATTTGATACATTCNGAATTATTTTTGTGATCCTTCACTATAATCCTCTGGAGCAGATACAGTGAGTATTTCCATTTTACTGATGGAAAAATTGAGAATTAAAATGATTCGGTTACTTGCCACAAGTCATGCTGATAGTAAGAGGTAGTAGAAGCCGAACTCAAATGCAAGGCTGTTTGTTCCTAACCCCTACGGAAACATAGAACAAGGGATCCGGCTCTTCTAGGGCTTGAAAAGTCAAGCCAACAATTTCAACATTTCAGTTGTGCCAAACTTATCAATTCCTCTCCTCAAATTAAATTTCTCCACTCACTTCTCAGTCCTTAACTGAGAAAAGTTGGCTTCCTACGTGGAGCTGGAATTCAAGGAGAGAAGATTTCTTCAAATGCTTCCCATAAATTCTGGTCCGGAGCTCATCAAAAGAGATGTGAAAAGATGTGAAATGTTCATTTGATACATTCCCCCAAAAATAACAGAGTCTTGTCTGAGCTAATTCATAGCTGTTGGTTGAGCAATGCCATTTATTTCCAGGGCCTGCCTGGATACGGCACATTTATGGAAAGGGACTGTCAGCACTAATTGCTCTGTCATATGCCCAAAAAGTCCTATAGAATCTGAAATGCTGACAAGTTTAGATTTAGTGGAAAACATCTGTAAATCACAGATCTTTTAATATTAACTAACATGGAAAAAATTTGAGCTTCAATGACTTACTAGCTAACTCCCTGAGCCATCTTTAAAGTCTGCGTTCTTTTCTCCCCTAAGCCAAAGGACAAAACAGCTTTCAAAGCTATGTTCAAAAGAGAGAATAGCCCAGCACAGGGAATATAGTCAATGGGATTGTAACAGTGTGGAGCCATCACAAGTAATAGCTACATTTGTGGCGAACAATAGCGTTAAGAACTGTCCAGTCACTGTTATACACCTGAAACGAATGTAGCATTGTGTTATAGTATATACTGTGCTTCAGTTAAAAAAGTAATTAACTGGGGGCGCCTGGGTGGCTCAGTTGGCTAAGTGTCTGACTTTGGCTCAGGTCATGATCTCACAGTTCATGAGTTTGGGCCCCATTTAGGGCTCTGTGCTGACAGCTCAGAGCCTGGAACCTGCTTCGGGTTCTGTGCCCCACCCCCAATCTGGTCCTCCCAACTTGTGCTAGGTCTCACTCTGTCTCTCAAAGATAAACATTCATTTTTAATTAAAAAAAAAATAATCCATTAAAAGAGAGCACAGCTGAGATGGCTGTTATATATAATGTGTAAAATGACACTTCAGATACTCCAGCTAACCTAAACAGAAATTTTAGCAGGTTATGGGTTATTTGTTAGAAGTTTTTTAAAGCTATAACTTATATACCATCAAATTCATTTAAGTGTACAATTCAATGATTTTTTTTTTTAAGGCAATTTTCAAAATCATGCAGCCATCACCCCAATTCAGTTGTAAAACATTCCATCACCCCCAGGGGCCGCCTGTGTGCCAGCTTGGCCTTCCTCTTCATTCCCCTGCCAGACCCAGGAAATCCCTAGGGGTCTCCTTTCTGTCTCGACGTGTCTGCCTTCCCCGGACATTTCATCTACGTGGAATCCTACAAAACGTGTTTGTATCTGGCTTCTTTCGCTTGGCTTATGATTTTGAGGGTCGTCCATGTTGTACCATTGAACAGAACCTTGTTCCTTTTGATCTGCCAGTAGGGTTCCCTCGTAGAGATGTAGCATTTATCCTGTATTCATTCACCAGCTGAGGGCATGTGAGTTGTTTCCTTTCTTTTTTTTAAGAGAGAGAGCGCAAGCTGGAGAGAGGGGCAGAGGGAGAGAGAAAGAGAACCTCAAGCAGGCTCCAATCTCAGCACAGAGCCCAATGCAGGGCTCAAGCCGATGGCCCTGGGATCATGACCTGAGCTGAAAGCAAGAGTCAGATGCTCAACCAACTGAGCCAGTCCGGCACTGCTCCACTTTCTGACAGTTTTGAGTCAGGCTACTATGAACATTCAACATTTGCAGACAGGTCTTTGCCTGGACATATGTTTTCATTTCTCTCCAAAGGATGGCCGGGAATGGACTAGCTGGGTCATGCACTGAATGTATATTTCACTTTTTTTTCCCACTTTGTTTCACTTTCCTTTTACTTGTAACTTTTTAAGAAACTGTCAGACCTTTTCCAAAGTGGCCATACCATGTTGCATTCCGGGGCTGGTCATTTTTAACAAGACCCATTAACAGGAGTATGAGTTTACCAGTTTTGGCATTAACTCTGCAATGTTGAGAATTTCAACTATCTTTAATCCATTGGAGGCTTTCTGGGTTTAAGCTGCTTCGAACTTTGCTGTTGCTCCATGGGAGGCGAGAGTTTGAAAAGAGAACATTGGACCTCTTGGTAAAGAATCCAGCGATTACATATTAACAGAGAGGGAGGGAAGCAAACCCTAAGAGACTCTTAAATACAGAGAACAAACTGAGGGTTGATGGAGGGGGAGGGCAGGGGAGAAGGGGAAATGGGTGATGGGCATTGAGGAGGGCGCTTGTTGGGATGAGGACTGGGTGCTGTATGTAAGTGATGAATCATGGGAATCTACCCCCAACACCAAGAGCACACTGTATACACTATATGTTAGCCAACTTGACAATAAATTATATTTAAAAAAAAGAATCCAGTAATTATATATTTAAAATGTCACACACACCCCCACCTCTGCACACTTCCTCACTGCTTTCATAGCAGCTTTCTGGCTTCTCTAGCTGGCTCCATGCTACTATCACAAACCCCATCTTCACCTCTAAACCTGAGTTAAGCACCCTTTTTCACGGAGACTAGAAGAGAGTGTGTATCTTTTGCTGCTGTATAATTTCCCAGCCTCTCTCAGGAAACTATATTTTGCTAACCTTTGTCTGCTCGGTACTCAGCATGGACTTTGCTTCATTGGATGTACTTGGTAATAGTCTATGGATCAATGAATGAATCTACGAACGAAGAACTTGCCTCTCCGTTGAGTGTATCATCATGGTCTTAATCTCAAACGACTGAAACCTGTTACAGAGGCAGATAATGAAAGACTGAAATGTCTGCCTAGGTTACTTTTTTATTCTCTTCAAAAGTAACTAGGAACTGAACCAAGCATTGACTTAATCCCAAGGGTCCAAAGGAGCCCCTGAGCTCTAGAGAGAGGCTTCCTGCTCTGTCTCTCATCAGCTTTGTGACCTTGGTCTGGTTACTTAATTTCACTAAGCATCAGTTTCTTTATCTAAACGCATTGCAGTGAGGATTAAATGAAACAATCCAGATAAATCCCCAAGTTATTTTATTATGTTACCATTCTAACATTTACTGAATATTTACTAAAGTCATTATGAATATGAACATGGAGGTTGAGGTAGCTTGCTTATAATTGCAACATCCCACGGGCCCTGCTGATACATGTCCCATCCCCTTAGAGTTTGGGCTCATATCTGCATAACAATCTCTGGCCGTCAAACCAACCTCCAAATTATAGTCATTTCTCGAGAGACTGTATAAAATACAAGAACATGAGAGCCAAAGACAATAAATGGCAATGACCATGTATACTGTGCATACACACACGCGCGTGCGCGAGCCTTTACTTTCATCAAATCTTGGTGGATCCCTCTAATTTCAGAACTGGCATCCAGGGGGATTCTTGCCTAAAGGAGGCTGGCTGTGGCACAACACCCATTGTCAAGATCTCTGGCTTGCCTGGCGTGGTTTCGCTGAACGCTATGTACCTCTTCAGTCTCTCTCAGGGAAATGAGCAAAAGTAGCTGGAAGACCCTCGGAGTCCTCAGAGAGCAAACTGTCAATGTGGAAGCAGCATTTCACCACACACGATCCAACCTGAGAACGAAGGGGTTGGCGAGGCTGCGTCCATCCTCAGTGCTGCGCTGACCAGCGTCTCCATCACAGGGCTGTGTGAGACTCCAGAGCCAGGAGGCGTGCTACGGGTGTGCCTTACAAACACGCGTGCGTATCAACACCTGCACATTTATCGAACATCACCATCTTTGGAGGTCAAATGTGATGAGGCTCCTCACCGACCACTCCCTCTCTTGGTCAAATCACTTAGCTCTTCCGAGACCGTTTCCCCATATGGAAAAGGCGATCAAAAACTCTGCTGAGTCACTGGGATCATTACATGCGATAAATGTAAAGCTGTCCAGCAAAGTGTATGATGACGAGTCCTAGTCACTGAAAAAGTAATGGATGTTGCTATTCTAAGAAGATATATGAATATACTTACACACACACAAATATTATTCGGCAATACGTTGTTGAATACGCAGCCTGAGGCATGGTTCTCCCAGAGGGATGGGAAAATAAAGGCAAGTGCTTTCCCAAAGCTCTCTTCTCCACCAGCTTTCACAACTTTCTTTTACATTCGTGAAATTCATTTACTCCTGCTTACACTGACTGGTTGCCACAGAGCTTTATTTATTTATTTATTTTTTACTTGTATATTCTGATTTTAATGGATGGTGACACCACTGAGTCAGCCAAGCAAATGAGCTTGGTGAGATCAGGGTGCTCTCTGGCCCGCAGGTGCCTGGCTACTCCATGGGAAGATCGCAGGTGCCTGGCTACTCCATGGGAAGATCAAGCAATGGGGAAGAATGATGGCCCGGCAGTGGCAGCTGAGACAAGGCCATGGCCCCGGACTCTAGGGGCACTTGCACCCAACACACCCCCTCAGAAAACTGGTAGCTCGTCAGCCCAACCTGCCCCCTCCCAAGACCACTCAACTCCAGAACACGCTTCTCAAAACACAAAGAAAGTCTCCCCAAGTGGTTCGGAGTGTCTTTTCACTTCAAGGAAGAATAAACCCTCGTTCGTCGATGAGAGAGCGTGGTCTGGCACCGTGGCTAGTAAAACCTGCCATAATTTATTACACTGCATTTTGCTAATTGCTTCTAGACTGTATTCTACAGTACTGTGTAAATAATGTCAGGACTCCCCGTCGCGAAGCGTGCTTGACAGCCATCAGTTGTCTTCCACTTAAGCGACTTAGACACAACCAAAAACGAATTAGGGTTATTGAACGCCGATGTGGAAAGATGAGATATTAAATCTTTAATGCGCTGAACGTAATGATATAGTTGATTTTGTGTTCTTGTTAGTTGCGGCTTTATCATTGTGCATCAGTGATCCTGGGAATGCGTGCATTTTCCTGCGAGGCTCATGGGGTGTTGCTATGGTGATAAGAGCAGCTCCGACATACTCCTCTAGGCCCTGTTTGCCGGCTTTTTCCGTAAACACTTAATTACGCGTTGCATCCTGCAATCAGTGTGGTTGGAAGAGAGTTTGTTAGCTGATTTGGGGCTGAAGATGAGTCCCCCCCCCCATAAGCAGATGCTTTCATAAGTCTGTTGAGTGTGATTTTAATAAATGGAGCAAAATCAAGAAACCCCTAAGAGAAAAGCAAACAAATAAGAAAGCAAAGATTCAGCCTAATTATTTCTGATAACCTCCCTGTATAAACGCTTCTCAAAGTCTTATCAACAACATTAATTTCGTACTAAAAACCCTGCTAGTTGGGGGCGGGGGGGGTGGATTCTTTGACATCATATAACCTAGGCAGGCAAATCAAACAACAGGAAAAAAAATTTTGAGGACTATTCTGGCTAGGAAGAAGGTGTTATCAGAATATGAGATCCTTCAAAATATAAAAGGTCAGGGATTCTCAACTCAGAAATGGGCTTCTGGGATCTGTGACCTCCCTCACTTTCCAAAAGTGGAAGCCAACTATTATCTCTGTGTGTGTGTGTGTATCTTTCCAGAAAGAGGGCCCATAACTTATATGAGAAACTCCTCAGACAAAACAAGACAAAGGTCCACCGATGACTGTATTCTAGTGAAAAATACCCCATCTCCTTCTGAGAAAGCCTGTTAACTCTCTCATCATGTGTGATTACTGAAATGCAGGAAAGGCTCTTTTTACAACAGGGACCCCACCCCATCCACATGATTCTTCATCCAGCTTTGATCTTGATGCAGACGTGCCTGGATGTGGTGAACTTCCTCATGTAAAGAAACAAGTGCTGGGTTAGACACCCCCACCAAATAAAGAAATAAGTTGACCCACACACTCTACGTCACCACAAATGCTGTGCCCCAATGAATGACTCCGTTTTATTAAAATTATTTAATTCAATGAGGCCACTTCTCTGACAGATTCTTGTAGGGATCAAGTTTCTATTTGATTCATTTTTTGATTAGTTACTGTGTACTAGGAACTTCCTTGTACACACTCCCTATGTCCTTGTGACATCAAGGTTGTTGTTTACACTGAGGCTAGAAATGAGGGGTTTAGAGTCGGGCAGAGCTCAGAGCTGCAGATGCGAATTTGGGAAGGAAAGAAGCAGAAAGGAAGATCCTTTTGCAGGTCAGGGATTCTCAACCTCACCTTCACTAAATGTCAACAACATGCGTTGAGCTTTTACACAGCTACATAGGATGCATAGCTACACAGGATGTGTACCCCGCGACTTAGGGGCTTCAAATCCCATCTCTTCCTGATCATCTCTCATGGTTCTATGGGCTGCAGAGGGCAGCTTATCTCTACCGTACAGCTTCTGGGGCTTCCACTGGTTTGACCCGGGGGCTGAGGACTGGACCATTGAGACCACCTGGCATCTTTCTCTGTACAGCTCAGGGCTTCTCCAAGAGCTCACTCGTGTGCTCTCCCCAACACGACACTCACAGGGCAGTCAGGCTTCTTACACGGTGGCTCATGCTCTAGGTCAAGTTTTCCAAAATACCAGGCCAGAAGCTTCAAGGCTCCTCAGGACTTGGCCTTGTCAGTCGCGGAGCATCCCTCCATTTGTCCAGAAGACAGCAGAGCCTGCCCGCTTTGAAGACAATTGGGACTTGACACTAACTTTCAATAGAAGGAGCAGCAAAGAATGTATATCTGTGTTCAGCAGCTCAAAAGGCAGGATGGACGCCTTAGGTCACACTGTTAGGTAATGGCCCCAGCTTCTGTACACACCCATTATCTCAATTACCTCTGCAAAGCAGTCCTGTCACCCCATTCTACAGACGTGAACATTGAGGCTCAGAGAGATTATACGACTCGTCCGGGCGGTGGCAGAGCAGGAATTGCACCCAGGGCTACCTGCGAATTCTGTGCCATTCACGACTACCCTTCCTGGTCCCACCACACTCCAGTTACAATCACGATAGCCCATGATTTCTTCTCCCTTCCTCCTAACGCGCTTCCTATCTGGATCTCGCAATATAATGTAATTACTCATCTTTCTTTCCTTTTGTTCTTCTTTTGGCATAGAGGTGTCTCCCCAAAGGGATCACAGAGGCACACAGTGGGACAGCTCTGGGTTCCGAGCCGGGAGCCAGAGCGTAGGTTTGGCCAGCATCTTGCCTAGGATCTCGCAGATGATTGGGGGGGGGACCTGCGCTGGGGTGAAGCAGCTTCTGGTCCGACCCCTCGGCCCCGGCTTCTTGTCTGTGGTTTTTGGCATGTTTGAGCCTCTGAAAACAACGTGCGCTGAAACCAGTGATTTCTAGTGATAGCCCCTCCCTCTCCATCCTGTCTAGAGCTGCCCCTTGTCTAAGGGGAGATCATTTACTCCCTAATGAGAGCACTTGAAGTGCACTTCTTAACTGGCCTTGAGATTTCTGTCAATTTTTTCATCTAGTCCTAATCGAATAGAGCCGAAAGACATTTTCAGCTAATTACAGGAAATGCTTCTAATGGGTAAATTAAGTCTGCAGCTCTCCTGGGAACTCACCCACCAATACCTTTTCCGCCTTTTCTCAAGGCTCGCTTTGCCTTCTTCTTAAAGGGCTTATCACTCCCCAATCTCCCCCTGCCCACCTTCCTGAACACCCAGCCGTGATAGAAGCTTCCAGAGGTCAGTCCGCTCCAGAGGGAGTTGGGAGTCTGCCAATCATACGTCCAAGAGCCCCGGATTTGCCGACCACAAGTTGCTAATCATTGCAGCGCGAGAAAACGTTCCTTCTGTCTTTATGAAAACAGAAGATGGCTTGCCACTTACTCGGAGGCTGCGGCGCCTGCCAAAGGCAAAGTGGTGGGAGTTGGAATTACCCCCAAAAAATAAAAAAATTTAAAAAGCTCTGAAAATGTGAAAATGCCTGTCTCGCCACAGAGCTACTTTGCTTCCTGTCAGAAAGGAGCTTTAGGAAACTCTGGGTCACCTGGCTCTGGAGCAGCCCCAAGTGACAGAGGAAAAGCACTTGGTGGAGACGGTGCCTAGCAGTAAGCCCAGCTGCAGAGAGAGCAGCGCCTCTGTCTCCAGCTACTGGCTGTTCAGCAGGATTATCCATCACGTGGCCCATGAGGTTAAAAAGAAAAGGAAAGAAAATCCAGAGAAGCAGAGACCTTCACCCATTTCTCAAGCACCCAACTGTGTAGCTCAAAATCAAATACGCTAATCATCTATTCCCATTAATCCTTAAAATAGTTACTGATGTGTCTGTAGAATAAATAGAACTCAGCATAGAGCGTGCATCTCCCCTGGATAAATGCGGCACCTCATTGAGTCTACCTACACCTAACGCCTCACAGTCGTGGCCCCTGCCCCAAATGCCCCTCCCTCCTCCCTGCTTCCTGGTGTCTTCACCTCTGCTTGAAGGTACCACTGCTCCTTAAGTCAACACAGAATCCCATTTGCCTTCTTGTTAGTCTCCAGGACAGACCAAATGTTTGCGATGGATATTCAAAGAATCTAACAATATTTGCGAGAGAAAACCAATGCCTGGGGGAATGAAATAATCCATCTAAAGTTTATCCATCATTTAATGGCAGGATTTGAGGGGCGCCTGGGTGGCTTAGTCTGTTAAGCATCCGACTTTCGCTTAGGTCATGATCTCGCGGTTCGTGGGTTCGAGCCCCGCGTCGGGCTCTGTGCTGACTGCCAGCTCAGAGCCTGGAGCCTGTTTCGGAGTCTGTGACTCCTTCTCTCTCTGACCCTCTCCTGCTCACGCTGTCTCTCTCTCTCTCTCTCTCCTAGAAATAAATAAAACATTAAAAAAAATTTAATTGCAGGATTTGAACCCAGGTCTCTAGATTCCAAAGCTTATGCTCTTTGCCATCTCAAGCTGCCAAATGTTGCAGGTCCAACCCACTAACATGCCCAGCTAGGACTCCTTCCTGCCAGTCCGCGGAATTAGCCTTGTTCTTTCTTTCTTTCTTTTTAATGTTTTATTTATTTCTGAGAGAGAGAGACAGCGTGAGCAGGGGAGGGTCAGAGAGAGAGGGAGTCACAGAATCTGAAACAGGCTCCAGGCTCTGCGCTGGCTGTCAGCACAGAGCCGACGCAGGGCTCGAGCCCACGAACCGTGAGATCATGACCTGAGCCGAAGTCGGACGCTTAACCGACTGAGCCATCCAGGAGCCCCAAGCCTTGTTCTTTCTTAGAGTATTCCAGCCATCTCCTCACGAGGCTTTATCATTTCAACCTTGCCCCCTTGCCTACCCAGCCCTTCAGTGGCTCGTGGGATGGTCTTCTCAGGCGTGCACCAACTGGGGATGTAGTGATCGTGGAGGTTGGATGGTGTTAAGGTGGAATTGGGAAATTAGGACAAGGGAAGTGAACCTCACATTTGCCAACCATCCCTTAGTCCTCCAAGGAACGGGTGACATCGATACAGTGAGAACTCTGGCAACGGGAGAAGGAGGGTCCACTCTGCAGACAGACGGTGCTCGTTGCCATTCAAGCTGGACTCCAGGAAAACGAACCGGGGGTGCCTTGTCCCCTTCCCCTCACCCGAGATCCAATTCTGCCACCAACCAGCTCCAGAGCACGAAGTCTTGAGATCCATGTGGGAGGTGAGGCACAGGGACAAGAGAAAGGAGAGGAAGGGAAAGGGGAGGAGAGAGACAGAGACAGAGAGAGACAGAGATAAAGAGGAGGTGGCTAGCGGGTTGGGGAAGGTTTTTGCAAGGACCGGGCTTCTGAGTTGGGTTCTAAATGGGGACTAGGGCGGCTCACAACTTTGTCCCTCTGCCTGAAGCATGACACAAAGGCTACCAGGAGCCGGAAACAACCAATGAGTTCAGGAGTCAAGGGAGACCGTCCGGAATGTCGGTTGTCTTTGAAACAAATGACAGCATTCACAGGAACAGTTCTTTCAGTGCTTGCATTTAAAGGATTAAGATGGCGGTTGGCACCCACGGGCGAGGGAGGTACTGGAAGGACAGACACCGTTTTATCCTGTAGGTTTGCGAGCTGAAAGCACAGGATTTGAGAACAAAATGCCTCGGGTTCAAATCTTGGCTCTGGGAAATCCAGGGTATCTGTGCCTTAGTATCTTCATTAGTAAAACGGGGAGAAGAACATTATCTCTGTCTTAGATCTGGGAGAATAAAATGAGACCGTACAGACACACAAGCTAGCCCAAATTCTGGTGCATACTCATCATTAATTGCTAGTTATTATTAAATTGCATTTAATAATGGATGGTCCCGGGATCCACTTGAAGTCGGCTGGGGCCACCATACCAATGTCATTCCAATGTGGCATCTAACAGGCACGCGTGGCCTTGTTCCTGAGAGAAATATCATCCCCACACTTTGTGAACTGGAGGAGGTGTGTGCAGGGAGCAGATGGTCTGGAGGGCATGTTGGCCACAGTGCTGGAATCCTCGCAGCCTGCTATAAAGTTACAATTGAACTGAGCCCTTGGGTCCCAGCGGGTTCCGCACTGTGGGCATGAAAAGCTGGAATGAAAAAAGCAGCTGCTGAATAGGAGTACATTACAGCTGGGTATCACAGGGCTGCCTTTGAGGTACTCGCTGATGAGGGAAGCCGGGGCAAGCTGAGGGCAAAATACAGGCTGAACACCAACCCCCCCCCCAGGTAGAATATGTGTGATATTCCTCAGACGCTCCTGGCTACCCAAGAACAAAGGAAAGAGGGTTTAAGTGCTTGCCATGATGATGTGGGAAACTAAGGCAAATGAATAATTAAATTCCCCTACCACCTACAGCCCACTGACAAGTTCTTGAAACCGGCTGAGTGACCTCCCTTTAGGAGCTCAGCCGCCTCGATGGTGTCACTTTGCTGGGGACAAAAGAGAATCTTGGCTTAACATTATCCCAATCTCGAGGATCCTGTAAGTCTACTTCCTGTGTCTCAACTGCCCCCAAGATACATGCTGGCAATCCTACTCCAAGCTCAAATTCCCCAATATACATCTGAAGGGTCTCATGACTGAGGTTTTATTAATAAATGGCGTTTCCCTAGCAACAGCCAGCCCCTCAAGGTCCTGGAAACCTTGCTTCCAAAATTCCCTAGAGTCTTACTCTATCCCTGACCCCACCCCAACCTGAGAATATATAATGAGTTACCCATCACGACCCCAGTGCAGCTCTTCTGCCCACATGTCCTGTCCCCAGGCTTCAATAAAATCACCGTTTTGCACCAAAGATGTCTTCAAACATTCTTTCTGAGCCATCCACTCCGGACCACCCCACCATCACCCCAAAACTTCATCACTCACTTCAGCATCTTAAGAACCGAATTCTCCCTTTAAGAGGCTCCGACCTCAGTAACTTTTGCCCTACGGGGATGGTTTTCTGAGGAGGCTGAGGGGAGTGCCCCCAAGATCCAAAACTCTCTTCCACCACACTTCCCAGTAGACTGTGAACCCAGCCCCTCAAAACTAGAACTCCCACCGGCCCCCTCAAACAAACCTGGTGCCGAAAAGAACCCTCCAGGTCAGGATTCTGAATGGCACACCAGTTCAGTTGCTTGAGCTGCCTAGAGAAGCATATGGGAGACGCTTCTGAGAGTGAGCTCGATCTTAGTGGTTAGACAAAAAACAAGCATTTTTAAGGAATAAATAGGAAGATGCCATCAACTGGCTTAGAGTGTTCGAATAGGCAGTCTTGTCTTGAGGAGCTTTCCAAACTACATTCAAAATCCGCAATTTGCCTTTTCTCCTGAAGTGTGTCGCTTTTGCAGACATGATTTTGCTAGATTTTAAAACCAGTCTATTAAATTTAGAACATCCAAGAGCAGAGCCCAGGGGGTTTGAGACAGAGGGGGTGTGTGAGCAAAACCTCGATGCTGGGAAGGTAGATGGTGAGTGCAGGAGGCGTTGACCAGCCATTCTGGAAAGCAGTGGATCGCTCCCAAGGTGGGGACCATGCTGCAGGGTGAATTCCGGGCTAAGACACTTGGGCTTTTTTTTTTTTTTCCATAAGGGCTTTCTGTTGAACACAGACTGTTTAAGAGTTCACTGGGCTAATTTGTGAGGGAGTAAGACCCCTGGCTCTGGAAGTGATCAAGCAGAGGCCAATATTCTCTGTCAGAAATGCTGTAAAATCAGATGGGAAGGTAAACTTGTTCAGAGGGTATAATGTATGTCCCATAGAGTATAATGAATGTCCCATAGGGTTTGCTTTTTTTAAGGAGTGCAGGGATTGGGGAAAGAATACAATCAATGACAAAAAAAAAAAGTAATAACACGGAAAGAATGGAGATTTTCTGGACAATAGAGATCTAAAGATACTGGGTCCATCCCCATCGGCCCATTTGATGCCTGGCAGGTACTGCAGTACCTGTTGATTCCTGTCAATGGGTCAGGCCCTCCCAATTCCCACCGCCTACTGGGCCCCCGAGTCATCTGTGTATTTGCCCCTGAGGCCTGATGCTCTGTAAGGTGGTAAGAAACGGGCCTGGACCCTTCTGTACTTCCATTGTAAAAACTCCCTTGGGCCAAAAGGTGAGGGGCTTGCAAATAAGGATACCAACCATTGTTTGATCTCAAACTCTATTCGGGTAAAAGGTCAGGGGTTGAGCAACCTAACTCCTCCTGGCTGCGGCAAGCTCCTGAGATGTCAATCTTGAGTGAACATTGTGATTAGAACGGTCAAACATGTTCTTCAAGCAACTGTTAAGCAACCTCCACCTCTAACCGCAAAATTCTCGCTTCTGTACACCAGCTTCGCCTCTCTCCCTATAAACCCTGAGCTATGGCTCGGCGGGGCGCTCTTCCGAGGACTCTTTGGCTGCTCGGGAGGGGCCTTCCGGACGGACTAAAATAAACCTGAATAACCAACTCCTTTTCTGTTTTTTGTGGGCTTTGTCCTCGGTGATTCTCCTTTGGAAAAGGTGGTCTAACACCATCATCTTGCTGAAAAGAGACTGTCAATGTCTTGATTCAAAACAGGCCACTTCAGCTGCTACAGAACAAATTTCAGCAGAGTAAATGTGAAGATCTAATTGGCTTTATTCTGCCACTTAGGAACCAGGCGGCCCTCCATCTAGCAGGGATGTTCCCAGGAGGGGGTCAAAATGGAAGGGTTTTACAGGAAGGAGGGTGGGACTAGACGTGATTAGCAACAGACAAGAAAGGCTTGTTTCTAGCCTGATCACCAGACCTCACAGGCGGAGCAGAAAGTCTTATTATGCAGATTACTTCATCGTCCCTTGGGGTATAGATGGGGCCTTTGTGACAGATTACCTCATTCCTGCTGCTCAGAAAATGCCTGACTGACCCATTAAAACGACATTACTAGGGGAGTTTGAAACTGTGATTTGGTTGGGTATTAAATTAAGATTTGGTGGGGCGCCTGGGTGGCTTAGTCGGTTAAGCGTCCAACTTTCGCTTAGGTCATGATCTCGCGGTTCGTGAGTTCGAACCCCGCATCGGGCTCTGTGCTGACTGCCAGCTCAGAGCCTGGAGCCTGTTTCAGTCTGTGACTCCCTCTCTCTCTGACCCTCCCCTGCTCACGCTGTCTCTCTCTCTCTCTCCTAGAAATAAATAAAACATTAAAAAAAATTCAGATTTGGTAACTTGGCTTAACAGCCGCCATTTTGGGCCTGTGGTTTTCTTTCTTAACAAGGTTCACCGTGTTTCCTAAAGAAGGGCAGGACACAGATCCTCTGATCTGTATTTTCACAGGAACATTCTCCTCCAGTGAAAAGATGTCACTTGTCTGTCA
The DNA here is from genome assembly GCF_008692635.1 of Crocuta crocuta. Classification (NCBI taxonomy): domain Eukaryota; kingdom Metazoa; phylum Chordata; class Mammalia; order Carnivora; family Hyaenidae; genus Crocuta; species Crocuta crocuta. The sequence continues at coordinate 2,009,703 of NW_027528369.1, forward strand.
TAACCTCCTAAATCTTGAACTCATCCCCAAACCCCCTTGAGATGGAGCAGAATCGAAGGCTCTTGGGTTTAGAGAGGAAGGAGGGACTGGGGATGTCTCTACCATGAAATCAGAGGCTTCTAATATTGTCGTTCCCACCCTCCCCCCTTCCCAGTGCTACTCCATTTCGGCAGATACAGTGGAGGTACCTCGTTGGTATAATTATTTGAACTCTGCAGATAATGAATGGGAAGCATTTTGGAATCAAACTCCCTTTCCAGGCGACTAGCTGCACTGCCATTTTAGTGATGCCTCCGCGGCACAGACATGACTAGTGTTGCAAAATTTCCACCCGAAAATGCGGCTCTTTAGCGGAAGAATTATTTTAGCCTGATTATTTTTAAGAAAAAGAGACTCGTCACATTTGTCTTTTTCCCTCCCCTCAGCTGCCTGAAAGAAATTAGATGGAGGATTTACTCCAGGAAGAGAGCTATCACCCTAAATAACTAAAGGATCACAGGAACTAGGTGCAGTAAACAGGGAGGAAGCCAAGACCTGTTTGATCAAGGTCCTGTGTATGTCCCCTTGTTTCTGGATGGCCCAGCCAAGTGCCTCCCTTACTGTTGAAGCTCTAGACCCCTATCCCCTCTCCTGAGTCCAAGGCGACACACAGTCTCATTTTGCCTGTCTTTGGAATCTCTCAGGTTTGTGTGAGTGCTGAGTATGCACATAATTCAATTGGATTTTCTCCTGTTAATCTGTGCCATTTCAATTTAATCCTTAGACCAGCCAGAAGAATCTTGAATGACAGAGAAAAATGTTTCCTCCCCAACATGATAATATCATGTACTTGCTTATAATCTTCCACCCCCTCTTCATCTGCAGCCTGATTAACAAAGTAAGACGCTACACGTGAGGTGATGGTGGCGTGTAGAGGTGAGACTCTTGTGTTTCAACAGTCATGTGTATCATTTAATACATGTTACATAAAAACATAACAGCATGTTAAACTCATAACTTCATTTGAAATGTAAAGTTTCGAGGCACCTGGGTGGATCAGTCAGTTAACTGACTGACTTCGGCTCAGGTCATGATCTCACAGTTTGTGGGCTCGAGCCCCCCGTCAGTCTCTGTGCTGACTGCCAGCTCAGAGCCTGGAGCCTGTTTCAGATTCTGTATCTCCCTCTCTCTCTGACCCTCCCCTGCTCATGCTTTCTCTCTCTGTCTCTCAGAAATAAATAAAAACATTAAAAAAATTGAAATGTAAAGTTTCTTTGACATCTTATGTTTAAACATTTCCTTCCCAAAAATATTTAAGTGACCAATGTATGTTTTGAATATTTTAAAAAATGTTTTATTTATCTTGAGAGAGACCAAGAAAGAGAGACAGAGTGTGAGTAGGGGAGGGTCAGAGAGAGAGAGGGGGAAACAGAATCTGAGATGTGGGGCTCGAACTCATGAACCGTGTGATCGTGATCTGAGCTGGTCAGATCCTTAACCAAATGAGCCACCCAGGTGCCCCACAACATATTCTAATTTAAAGAGAAAACAACAGCTTTAAGTAAATAGTACTGATATTATGTGGAGGGGGAGGAAGAAGAATTTTCCCTGTACCCTTCTAGATTTTTGGCTGAGACCCTCCTATAATAAAAGACAGATTAACAGGAGAAAAAATAAAGAGGCATTTCATAAAATGTATACCTCTTGTATACATAGGCAATACCCAGGAAAACTAAGTAGCTCCCCCATATGGGACTTACCAGGCCACCACCTTACATACCATTTCCAGCTTAAGACAAAAGAAGATGTTGGGGACATGGGAACCAGTTATAGGGGGTTACCAGGGAAAGAAAAGCACAGTAAACAAGGGTAAGGCTATGGTACAGATTTAAATCCGTTTCTCGTACATTGAGAAGAATTTCTAGAGATTTAGAGTCATCCTTCTGCTCCTGGTGCAGAGAGGAAAACACTCTTACAAAGAGAGATTTCTCTTATAAACATAAATTTCTTCTATTCTGTTTTCAGGGCTTTTCCTATGTCTTGATATTTCTTTAAAATAATCAGCCTAAAGTAATCCTTATGTCAAAGAGGCACATTGGGGTGGTATATTCTGCTCCCTTTCATATGTATATAGAGAAATATCATGAAAGATGGTACTCGAATGGCTGAAATTGGGTTTTAGAAGCACTGACCTACAGGAGAATGTCTAATACTTGGAATGTCTCATATGTTCATCACAACCTGGCTCACTCTAAGCTTCCCAGTCCCATCTAATGCCGATAATCACTATGTGTTTTAGAAGATGGCTTGGCTTTCTGGGAACCTGCATGCTTCTTTAGGCCTCAGGGCCTTTGCACATGCATATTTCTTTACAGCTGAAATCCCTCTGCTCCCCTTTCCATCTGGTAAACCACCACCCAAGCTTATCAACCCAGCTCACATCTTACCTACCTTAGGAACTCTCCCCAGCCTTGCCAGGCAGAATTAACTCCCCACTTTGTCCCTGATAAGGTTTTGGTATGGCCTCTATTCAAACATGTGATCGTCTGACATTATTTGTTTATGTGTCTGGCTTTACAATTAGGCCGAGACTCAAGAGGTAAAAATCTGCGTTACTCATCCTTCTACACAGAGGCACTTAATAAACCCTTAGTAAATGGACAGACAGTGTTTCCAACGAACTTCAAGCCAAAGCTGGTTTTCACTGTAGTGCCTCCCTCCCACTCTCACCCTGGTTCTCATTTACTCTTCAAAAGAGGCTATGAAAGCAACGTGATACTCACTTAAGAATATGAGAGCTGAGGGTGATATTCTAACAAGCCTCCATCTCTCCCAGACAAATGACAAGACAGGAATACACACCGGCAACTTATCTGTATCCCAGAGAAGTAGGCTGAGGATTTAGAAGGGATCTGCTCTCCAAAGACTCATTCGGGAAAAGAGACAAGATACCATCACGAATCATTAAAAAAGCTTAAATGCTAATGGCAAAGGTAATCACGTAGAGATGGGGGAGAGGAAAATGTGTCTCAAACTTGCCCCTTCTCCTTTCCACGCCCCCACCCCTGCCCGCCACACCCTGGATCAGGACACTGTCCTCTCTTCCCTGAACAGGTGTTACCCACAACTGTCCCACCACCTCAGCTTTCCCCTCTCCCTTTGCACCCAGGACAACCTCAAAGGCCTCCTGCGGTCTTCACGGGGCCCTAGCGGCCCCCGCAGCCCATCAGGAGACCCCACGGCAGCGTGAGCGCAAGGCAGGCCGGCTTCTCCTGCAGGGGCCCATTCCACGTGCAGCTTTCTCCCCGAGCTCTGCTCTGGGCTTATAGGTCAGATCTTGGCTTCAGTGTGTGTTCCCTGAGGGTCCTTTCCAGATCTCTCCATAGAGAGTGGGTGCCTCTTCGCTTCCTTACCAACACTGGTTATTTTTCTTTACCATTTTCATAAGCATCTGTGTGTGTGTGCGTGCATATATGAGTCTGTGTGTATTTAAGACCTCTGTTCTTTTCTTTTAAATTTTAACTCCAGTATAGTTAATGTACAGTGTTAAATTAGTTGCATGGTGATTCGACAACTCCATGCATCCCTCAGTGCCCGTGATTTGCTCTTATTTTTATTTTTTTAATTTACTTTTTTAATATTTTTATTTATTTCTAGGAGAGAGAGAGAGACAGAGTGAGCAGGGGAGGGTCAGAGAGAGAGGGAGACACAGACTCTGAAATAGGCTCCAGGCTCCAAGCTGGCAGTCAGCACAGAGCCCGATGCGGGGCTCGAACCCACGAACCTCGAGATCATGACCTAAGCGAAAGTCGGACGCTTAACCAACCAGGGGACCAGGCGCCCCTTGCTCTTATTTTTAAAAAGGAAGGACATTTAGGCCAGAGGGTCCCCTCTCCCTCATTCTCTTCAGTAAGCTGGCACCTAACTTAATGCCTGAAGCACACTGAAGGGAGGAAGAGAGGGGAGAGAGGAAGGAAGGGAGGGGGGTGGGGAGACATCCATAATTTCCAGGAATCCTGTTTTTTCACACAATGCATTAATTTTCCTACAGCAGAATTACACTCCAGACATTGAGGATTAGGGGAAAGCCGGTGAGGTCAGCTGGGGAGGAGGGAGAAGCATGCAGAAAACTGCCCTTGTCTGGGGTATCAGTACCAAAGATGCTGAACTGTACAGACAAGACAATCTGGCTGATAAACGCAGTTATGCTTCTAAATGGCTTCTTACCCAGGTAACCGCGAGCATATCCCTTCCCTCTTCCTCTGCCTTGTTCGATGGGAAGGAGCGATCAGAGTAAGGGACTATCTCTACAGTCTGCTGCTTCCTCCAGCCTCACCTTTCACCCACGATTTCTGTGTCCCCGCTATGTAACATTTATTTTATTAAACAAATTTTTTAAAAAAATTTATTTACTTTTGAGAGACAAAGAGAAAGTGGGGGAGGGACAGAGAGAGAGAGAAGGAGACACGGAATCCAAAGCAGTCTCTAGGATCTGAGCCCCACGCGGGGCTCGAACCCACAAACCACAAGATCATGACCTGAGCTGAAGCAGGACACCTAACTGACTGAGCCCCCCAGGCGCCCCTGTAGCATTGTTAAAAATGATCGTCAGTCTGAGAGAGAGAAAGAAGTCTTTACCAACCGTCCCAAGTGCAGTCTGAGTGCCGCGGAAGAGCGCGATAAAACTAGCATTCCTTTACGCTAATAAATTTAACAAAGACATTTATTTTGGAGAACTTTGTCTCAATAAAATACATTGAGTTGATTTCTTCCTTTGCTCCTATGACATCACATTCACGCCCTTTCCTGCGATGCTCCAGCAGCTCGTTCCTATGTTCTGTCTCCTCTATTTCCATTTCATCTTACATGTTGGAGTTTTTCAAGTCTTCTAGAGCGTATGTGCTTCTCAGCAGGATTAACACCAAGAATATAACAGCAGACACTTCCTGTGAGCCACTCTCCGGTGCGATTTTCTCAAGCTTTCTCTTTTACCTTTACACAGCTAATAAGGGACCATCCCCTACGATTGTCTCTGCGCTTAGGAGGAAACAGACACAGAGAGGTTCAGTAAGTCACCCAGCCTGGGTGTCGTGTCTGGTCACGGACAGAGCCAGGCAATCAAATGCCACGACCTCAGTTCGTTACCATGACTCTCTGCCAGAAGCAATTTTGCCCTACCCTGGAAATAGCTGGTTATCACAAGTGTGGGGTACCCCTGACATCTGGGGTCAGAGGTCCGCGATGCTCTTAGCCATCCCACAGGACACGGGGCAGGTCCCCCAAACAAAGAATTATACAGCCCAGGATGTTAACGGTGCTAAGTTGAGAAACCCCGCTCTATGTCTCTAGTGTAACCTTTTATCAGGTGAGCTTATCCGCGCCTCAAAGTCCAACCCGTAGACTGAATACACTAAAATTTTTATTCTTTGCCCTGACATCTCCTTTGACATTTACAACTTCCCTGCATTCAGATATACAACTTGACATCTCCATTAGATGTCAGATTCGTTGTATCCAAAACTGAGCCCAAGGGCCTTCCTCCACCAGGACTCCTCCTCCACGGCTCCCTATCTCCACAAATCGCACCACCACCCAATCATCTGCAGAAGCCAGTCACCCGCGAGCGAGGCCCCTTGGGACCTCCTTCCTCTCCCTCTTCTCCAATTCTAGCCGACACCAGTACGACAGACTCTACCCTCTGGGGCCCACCCATTCCTCTCCATCGCCACCAACGCCACCCTCTCGGCCCCAGTTTCCCCGCAGGTATTTCTGGCTGGGGCACTTATAGTCACCTCCTGGGCTTGGCCTCACCACTGCATCAACCAGGCCGCCTCTCCTATACTAGGATCCCCCAGAAGACATGACTTAAGAATGGCTGTGCTTGATTGAAGAAAAAAAATTTTTTGAAAGCTATTAAATAGCTATCTTACCAGCTCTGAAAGCATCCTTCTCAGAGCCGAGTTCCCAGTTGGCTCATTGTTTATCCGTGGGTATCCAAACAGATGGCGCATTTGAAACGCGATGGTTAGGACCAAGATGGCAGAGCAGGAAACCCAGATTCCGTCCCCCCACAAAGAATAGTAATTAAACAGACATCCATAACACTGTGCCTGACACACAGTAACACTTAGTGAATTAAAAATAAAAAGACCTGGATATATATTTTTTCTAAGTTTATTTAGTTATTTTGAGAGAGAGGGTGAGGAAATGCGCACGAGTGGGGGAGGGGGAGAGAGGGAGAGAGAGAGGATCCCAAGCAAGCTCTGTGACCACAGTGAGCCCCACACAGGGCTTGAGCTCACAGACCACAAGATCATGACCTGAGCTGAAAATTAAGAGTTGGACACCTAACCGACTGAGCCACCCACGTGCCCCAAAAGATCCTGGTTATATGCTGAGCACTTAGTAAGCACTGGGTTCTACACCGAATGATGGCATTACCTTGATGGAACGTTCTGGTTCCAGACCTTTGGCTACCAGATTGGTCTGGTTCCAAAGACCTTACAGTTAAGGCCTTTTCTGATTATGAATGAAACGTTTTCACAACTAAATATTCCACGAAGGAAGCTGTTCCACTTATTTCTAATAGCCAGGGTCCCACTGGCCCCATTCTCCGAGAACGGTGGCTCTGGGTCCTTTTCCGCTTACCTTAACTCTTGCCTGAATTTCTCTCACCCACTCTGCCGTTCGAAAGGACTATTTTTTACAATCTTTACTTTTTTGTTTCTCTCCTCTAGGACTAAGCCTGGCCACAGTCATCATGCAGAATATGAAAAATCGATGCAGGGTTGCTCCGAGCATCCTCAAAGAGGTTACGTTCCCTCTACTGATTCACAGGAATGCATTAAAGCCCTGTACTGAAATTCCGACGAATCCTTGCCTATTTTCATGGATTTTTTTTCAATCAGACTAAATAGATATCTTATAAGTTTTCCACCGTAATAAAATTTCTGCAGTCTGCCAGAGCTTCTGGTTTCAGACCACCAAAACTATTGGGTTTGAATCCAGCATAAAACGCTCTGGAGAATCATTGATTTATGGCTTCGTGATTTGCCAAACAGCGTATGTCCGAGGACAGATTATGTGCAGAGAACAGTGTGCTGTGGTTGTGTGTGGAGAAAAGCTATGTTAAGGATTCTTAGTACCTGTTGCTGTTGCCAGAAATTGTGTGACTGCTCTGCTCTTAAATATCACCTAGAGGGTCCTTGAACCTTAGGCGCTTGCTTGAAGAAGGTCTCCAGTCCTTCTAAACTGTTTTAAAAAAATGTTTTATTTATTTCTGAGAGAGAGAGAGAGAGACAGTGTGAACAGGGGAGGGTCAGAGAGAGAGAGAGAGATACAGAGTCCGAAACAAGCTCTAGGCTCTGAGCTAGCAGTCAGCACAGAGCCCAACACGGGGCTCGAACCCACGAAGTCGGACGCTCAACCGACTGAGCCACCCAGGCGCCCCTGCCTCCAGTCCTTCTATGCATATAGCTTCAAGTGAAGGATGTCGCTTCCCTTCGTGCAAAGCAAAACTGGCTTGAGAATGAAGTTAGTGGAAGAGCATGATAGACCAGGAGCAGAAATAAATGGAAAACCAGGAGGCCTGGCTTCAATCCCTTAACGCGTTTGCTCACCAAGCACATACACACATGTCACTTTCCCCCTTAGCGTCCTGGCCTGTGAACTGAAGGAGCTGAACTAGATCGGAAACCACAAACCAGCAGCCACCTGGCAGGATTTGGCTGCAGATCTGTCTTCTTTGGGTCACAGTGTAAAATCAAAACAAACAAGCAAACAGACATTAAAACCCAGCGTAGCCCAAGATGTTTCAAGTAAAGAGATGTCCCCTCAAATTCCACATATGAAGGGTCTCCCGAGAAATCAGAAGAGTGGGTCACCTCCGTCTGCCTTCCTTGTGGAAACAGCTGTCAGAAGTGTGTAGCTGCGAGCCACTTTACCTGGGGACCCTGGCCATCCAGCTTGTCACCTTCTCATGTCAATCCCTGGTACTGGGCCGGGGGGTAGAAGTTATTTTTCATTTACATTCACATTATTCTATTGTTCTCTTATTAGAGACAGCCATTTTGTTTTCCAACTAGTGATAGGAAAAAAAAAATAAGCACGGGGCAGGCAGACAAGGAAAGCCGCCTGCTTCAATACCAGTGGCAGAGAAAACACGTTTTTGTGGAACTGAAGTCTATTTGTAAGTGTGTCACATGCAGACAGGGCGTGTCCTCGCCGAATGGATGCAACGGGCTGATTTTGCACTTTGATGCTGCCTACCCGGAAGGTAGGCGTAGCGCTGATGCCTCCCAGCTGAGACGGTCTCTGGGGTCCCTTCTCGTTCTAGAAACTTTGTCTATGAAATATGTGTGTTCGGCTACTAGAAAAGCCATTTATTCACCTTTTAGGACTCTCTCTCTCTCTTTGCTTATAAGAGTAACTCAAGGGGTGACACAGAATCTGAGCTGTCAGCACAGAGCCCAACTCGGACTGGAACCCACGGACCCAGAGATCACAGCCCGAGCCGAAGTCAGACTTTTAATGGACCGAGCCACCCAGGCGCCCGTAGTCACTTTAGAGATAAGGCTGATAGCCTGTGATGGGAGGGGAGG
>NW_027528369.1:2018483-2028354 GCF_008692635.1 Crocuta crocuta
ATTTCTCCTCAGACCCTCTTCCCCTCCCCACCCCCCACTCCCAGCCTTTCCCTTCTAGTTTATTTTCCGGAGAAAGCCTAGCCAAACACTTCCTTGTGGCCTCCTGTCTCTGGCTTTCCTTCTAGGCCAGAACACATGTCACAGTGATGGACAGATCCTGTATTTTTTTTCCCCTTTCTTTTCTCTTATATTTTTCTCCTTCTCCTTCTCTCTAGTAGCTGTGATTTCAAAGACCCTTTTCTGATGTCAGACCTCATTTTAAATCTCACAACCCAAATGTTGATCAGCCAGAGAGCCTGTATCCGAGGAACTAACAGAAAAAGTGGAAAGGCTCCAAAAACCTCTCAGACAATACGTTCTCGTTGGTCAGTCAACCCACACAAGTTCTTTGTGCCCCTCACTCCCGCACGGAACTAAAACCTTGCTCTTGTGAGCGTGGCCCCAGAACCAGTAGTATCGGAATCTCTTGGGAACTGGCTAGAAATGCAGAGTCACAGGCTCTTCCTCTTCTTCCACAGGCTTAGAGAACAAGAAGTTGCATTTAACAGGACCCCCGGAGATTTAGATACACATCACAGTTGGGAAAACTTGTTAAAGGCAAGCACCTGGCTGTTGGTTAGAGCGCCCCACCTGGCCGAAGGCTGTTATTACAGCCATCTTGGAGACCGCAGGAAAAGAATCAAAAGTGCCTTGTGAGCTAGCTACAGACACAGATCATTTAACCTTCACGGAAAGTCGAGAGTGGTCCCTCTCCAGGACATGAATACAGCATGATGGAACAGCCAAAGGGCCGCTGTTCTAAATGTCTGAAACCTAGGGCTCCTGGATGGCTCAGTGGGTTAAGCATCCAGCTCTTGATTTCGGCTCAGGTCATGATCTCACGGTTTGTGAGCTCAAGCCCTGCGTTGGGCTCTCTGTGCTGACAGCATGGAGCCTGCTTGGGATTCTCCCTCTCCCTCTCTATCTGCCCCTCCCCTGCTCATTCTCTCTGTCTGTCTCTCTTCCTCTCTCAAAAATACATAAATATTTAAAAAATAAATGCCCCAAACCTGTCTTCTAACTGTGGCCCTCCCACTTACCTTCAGGTCACTGGATTTCCCTAAGGCCCTGTTTCATCTGATTCAAAATAGAGTGAATATTACCTTCCCTGTCCAAGGGGCAGTGTTTCTGGGAACGTCACACGGAAGAGAGTGCAGGGTCACGGTTAAGGACGAATCGAGGGCCCTAGATTTAGACAGCCCCAAATATGAAGAATTTCTCCACTTCTTATCTGAGTAGCTATAGGTAAGTACCTTGCCCTCTCTGTTACAAAGGTACCTCCCACATAAGGTTGTTGTGAAGAGTAAACATTGTTACGTTTTAAAAACCAAGGCACTGTGCGGGTGGCACTGTGCGGGTGCATAGTGAGCAATCTGTAAGTGTTATCACTTTAATGAAAGTGGTTTTGTGAAGAGCTCTACATGTGGGCTTTATTCCCAGTGGTGGGTGGGCATGCAAGGCCATTCACTAGCTGGGCATTAAAGATGTCACCCTGTGGCTCAGCAAGGAAGTTCCCAGACCTCTGTCCAGGAGCCCTACGGTACGTGCAGAGGAACTTGGACTTTGAGAGTAACTCGGGGCTTCTCCATGATGCGCAGGTAGCAAAGCCATGAAGTCACAGGGCTCTTTGTAAAAACTTATGAAACGGTGTTCAGTTGCGAGCGTTTGCTCATAAATGCTCACAGATATTAACTGCTGGCATTGCTGCTATTTTATTTTTAGTTTCCTAGAAAATTATCTGGAGATAGAGTCTAACCAACCTTAGAGGTAGTAGGCGAGCACCCAAGGCTGAAATAACAGGATTTCCTCAATTTTCCAAACATGACTTTACGAAACCCGTTTACGTGAAAATTAAGACAGACCCCTGCCTTGTGAAATTATTGTGTTGTAAGGGCTTTACATGTTGAGGCGCACCTGGGTGGCTCAGTGGTTAAGCGTCTGGCCTCAACTCAGGTCATGATCTCATGGTTCATGGGTTCGAGTCCCGCATCGGGCTCTGTGCTGACAGCTCAGAGCCTGGAGCCTGCTTCTGATTCTGTGTCTCCCTCTCTCTCTCTGCCCCTCCCCTGCTCGCACTCTGTCTCTATCTCAAAAATAAACGTTCAAAAAAGTACATGTAGAGTTCCATTTGATCCTCACAATAACCTTCCGGGTTAGAGAGAGGAGCGATATCCCCATTTCACACACGGTGAAACTAAGACCCGGGGAGAGAAAGAGATTTGCCTCAGGCTACGCACCTGGGAGCAGCCGGAGCCAGACCCTGGTCTGCCCCTCTGGACGTGAGCCAGGCTCACTGTATTGTTTGGCTCCGGCCAAGGTCTAGTTCACTGAATATCCGGGAGAAAGAGTGTGAGAACCGCCAGGGAGACAGACGGTTGCATAGCAACCCTGTGCTTGAGCCTGATGAGGGGAGTAAGGCTCCTCAAGTTTTTAAAGCACCATCACTAAAAATAGCCTTAGAGCGGACCTCGAACCACGAGGTCTCCCCCGACAAGGAACACCTGTCTTGCAAATGAATGTCTCTGCTGTGTAGTCCTTGAGAAAAGGTGTGAATTTATGGGGGGCCGACCGTCCGCTGCTCCCATTCGGCAAACACACCACCTCACTGTGTTCATTCCCCTCCTGGGTGAGGGTGCTGCCAGTTGTAGCCTCCTCAAGAAGTATCTATCTCCGTATTTCTCTCCCCTGCAAAGCTGGGATTCAATCCAGGTCGGGGCAAGCCCAGCCTGCTTGATTGCAAAGCACGGCCCTCAGCGTCCCTGTTTTAATCTCCCCGAAATTAATCACCTTGGCTGGAGTCACCTTAGGTGCAAACGTTTCTAATGCCTACATTTGTCACTCTGGGAGAAACCGTGCCAATTACCGTGGCACCAACCATAAATCTCACGGCTTCTAAGGAATATTAGATATTTAATTAGCTCTTGAAAACCCTCTCTTCACTTAGTACCTTAAGGGTCTCCGGGTCCTCTTCTGAGGCTTATAATTAAAGACTCTTCCCCGAGTCTGCGTCTTCCTCTGGGAATCAGAAAATGCCCATCAGAATAATTACTAAGCTTCAATATTGGTCTGACTCGGGTAGGCACACGGAGCAACATAAGAAATTTAAAGGCAGCCATTTGCCCACAAAGAACTTCCAAGCTAGTTGGCCTTTTACTTAGTATTCAAGTGTCCCATAAATATGTATTAAGGGGAAAATAATGGTCACCCTAGATGTCCACCTCCTAATCCCTAAAACCTATGAATGTGTTAAATTGCATTGCCAAGGAGAAGTAAGCTTACAGATGGAATTAAACGTGCTAATCCATCGGGGCGCCTGGTTGGCTCAGTCGGTTAAGCGTCCGGCTTCAGCTCAGGTCATGATCTCACGGTTGGTGGGTTTGAGTCCCATGTCAGGCTCTGTGCTGACAACTCAGAGCCTGGAGCCTGCTTTGGATTTTGTGTCTCCTTCTCTCCCTGCCCCTCCTCCACTCATGCTCTGTCTCTCTCAAAAATATTAAAAATTTTTAAAAAGTGCTAATTCATTGACTTTACAATAGTGACACTCGTCTGAATAAAATGAAATGAAACAAAATAAAATAGTGAGATTAGCCTTATTATCTGGGTGGGCCCAAGGTAATGACAAGGGTCTTTAAAAGTGGAAGAGGGTAGGGCGCCGGGGTAACTTAGTCGGTTGAGTGTCCAGTTCAGCTCAGGTCATGACCTCCTAGTTCATGGGTTCAAGTCCTGCATCGGGTTCTGTGCTGACAGATCAGAGTCTGGAGCCTGCTTCGGATTCTATGTCTCCCTCTCTCTCTCTGCCTCTCCCCTGCTTGTGCTCTGCCTCTCCTCTCTCTCTCTCAAAAATAAATAAACATTTTTAAAAATTAAAAAAAAAAGCGGAAGAGGGAAGCAGAAGAAGAGAGTCAGACAAATATATAAAAGAAAGGCCCAGAGAGATGCAACGTTGCTGGCTTTGAGGATGGAGAAAGGGGGGGCCCTTAGCCAGAAAATGAGGACAGCGTCTATAAGATGACAAAGCGGAGAAGGCTGCAGAGCCTCTGGGACCTGCTAGCGTCTTGATTCTGGCCCGGGGAGACCCCTTCTGTACTTGTGCCCCCCAGGAAGACAAGATGGACCACAAGATGATACATTTTCACTGTTACAAGCTACCAGTTTGTAACAATTTGTTACAGCAGCCACAGGACACTAATACAAGCTTAATTAACAGCTCAGAGGGGCACCCCGGTGGCTCAGTCAGTTAAGCAGCTGACTTTGGCTCAGGTCATGATCTCATGGTTCATGAGTTTGAGCCCCATGTCTGGTTCTGGGAGCCTGGAGCCTGCTTCACATTCTATCCCTCTCTTTCTCTCTGCCCTTCCCCTGTCTCTCTCTCTTTCTCTCTCCAAAATAAATAAAATTTTAAAAAATACTATTTTTTTTTTTTTAATTAACAGCTCAGAGCTCAGGATGAGGAACACGAGAGGAAGGAAGCCAGGCACTGCCTTTACCCTCTTGCAGTGTATACTCTGGTGGTGTAGATAAGAGGGAAAAACAAAGAACCACAGGCTGTAAGATGGGCAATGAAGAAAAACCAAAGAGGGGTTGACAAAGACACTAGCAGAAGGTGGGCAGGGGCATTTAGTTGCGAATGATGGAAGAAATCTCCACAGACATGACATTCAGCCTAAAGGAAGATAAGGAGTCGAGGGGGAGAGAATTCTAGGTTGCAAAGATAGCACGTGCAAAGGCCCTGGGGCAGAAAAGAGCCTGGCACGCTCCAGGCTGTGGTTGGAGCACAGTAGGCCAAAGAAAGGGAAGCGTAAGGTGACAGCGACCGGCAAAGAAAGGGCCGGGGTCATGCTGGGCCTCGACGTTCTCAGTGTCAGTGTGGATTATCTGCTAAGGGTTCTGGGTTTGAAGGACTTTAAGTAGAAGACTGGCGTGATGCCATTCGCATTTAAGAAGACACCTTCTGTCATTGTGGAGAGGGATGGATTGAAATGGTAGGACGTGGAGACGCCAGGCCTTTGCCATTCTCCATGGGAGGGGAGGGAAGGGTGGGGGTGAACGACAGTGGCTTACACAAGGGCAGTAACTATGGAGACGGAACATCAGGTTCAAGATGTCTTTTGAAAACAGAACTCACAGACTAGCTGATGGGCTGTTCGTGAGGACTAAGGATTGAGGAAAGGATAGCACCTGTCCTGGGGTCAGTTGCCACAGCTACCATTTCCATAAGCAAGAGGGAGACCAGAGGTGGGCGCCATCTTTATCTCATTCACCAGTTGGTTCTGCGTGTATGTCAGCAACTAGTGATTAAGTACTGACCATGAACCAGGTGCTGTGTTAGGTACTGGGAAGTCTGCAATAACCTCACTACGAGGCCTCTCCCAGAGCGCTTCAATTCTAGCGGGTTCGACGGATAATGAACAGACACATGGAAACATGTGGAATGAAGTCTCGGGCAGTCGCAGGCTATGAAAATAATACAGCGGGACATCCCTACGTCAGGTTGGGGTGGAAATCCTGGCTAACTCGTGGAGGCGACGAGCTCATTATGTAGCCTAACCGGGAAATGGGAAATGGCGACATTAATTGTGTGGTGAAGATAATTAGTAATAACTGCAAACGCGAGCCCTGAGGCAGCTACCTCTTTTTCTGTCAAGCAGTGTTCCGTGGTGAATCTCGGATGGGGCCACGGGCCACGGAGAATGCTTCTATTTCTTCCAGAAGGAAGGGAGGAGATGATAGAATAATGAAAAGGCAGGGTCAGCCCTCGGTGAGCCCCAGGCGTGTCTGACCTAACATTGATCACTGGACCGCAGCGCGCCTGCTTGATGACACACTGGAACCCAGACTCCTCGGTTTCCACAAGAGAGAGGAAGAGGGGAGCAGGAAGCCCCGTCAGGCTAACGGATTTACTGTAACAGGCGTGCCCAAGCCGCACGATTTGTGTAGAATACTGAGATTCAGAATTCCCCCACAAAATAAAATCGCCCTTGTATACAGGTATTACTGGATTCAGTAAGACTGGGAAAGCACTGGGGTGCCTGGGCGGCTCAGTGGGTTAAGTGTCCGACTTCAGCTCTGGTCATGATCTTGTGGTTCGGGGATTCGAGGCCTGCGTCTGGCTCCGTGCTGACAGCGCAGAGCCTGCTTGGGATTCTCTTTCCTTCTGCCTCTCTGCCCCTCCCCCCAACTCGTGTTTTCTCTCTCTCTCAAATAAACTTAAGAAGAAGAAAAAAAAAAAAAGACTGGGAAATCACCGCTCCCCAAATCAGACGCGTAGCCACAAACAGTAACTAAGGGTAGTCAGGTAAGTAAACTCTTCTGAAATTTCTCTGTGCTGAAAATAGAAGGCGAACAAAATGCTAAGCACATCACAAACACAGAAGGCATGTCAGACTTTGGGCTTCTCAGAGGCAGGGGCTGACTCGACGGCATTCGGTTAAGGCCAAGTACATGAGAAGTGCATATGTTGATGTCATAAAATAGATTAGTGGGTGGATTTGAGCAATAAATTCATAAAACGATAAAGTCTTACTGTAATACTGTTGCATACAAAAGCCTGCTCTGTTTTTTGACACAATGCCTGAGACATAGTCTTTGGAGTAAGAATGTTTCCCATCTATTACTAGATCAGGGAAAAGATGTAAGAAATAATCAATAGGGGCACCTGGCTGGCTCAGTCGGTTAAGTGTCCAACTCTTGATTTCGGCTCTGGTCATGATCTCAAGGTTTGTGGGTTTGAGCCCCACGTTGGGCTCTGTGCTGACAGTGTGGGGCCTGCTTGGGATTCTCTCTCTCTCCCTCTCTTTCTTACCCTCTCTCTCTGCCTAGAGATTATAAATAAATAAATACATAATTATAAATAAATAAACTTAAAAAAAATAAACATTTACCAAGCAGCCGCACTAAGTATGGGCACCACGCTAGATAAGACAAGACAAGATATATACTCCAGGAGTACTATTGCTATTGGAGAAGTTGCCACAACTGTAGGGAAAAAAGATAAAAATAAAACATGAAAATGATTTTGGTGGTTGATGTTAAAGAGGAGGAGGAGGGGAATATTCACCATTTATTGAAGTCCTAGTATTCATTTAGAATTCATTCAAATCCTCTTATGTTCTTCTTCACAGTTAATCCACATAAGAGCCCTAGGAGGAAATCACTGGGTTTATCTGCGTTTGACAGAGGAGAGAACTAAGGAACAGAGAGGGTAACTAACTGGCCCAAAGTCACACAGCCTACAAATAGCAGAGCTGGGGTGCGAACCCCTATAGCCCATGCTCACAACTTGTGTTCCAGGCTGCCTCCCTGCTTGGAAGGTAATGACGGGGCACTTGAACTACAGAAAAAATATCGGTGAGTATAAATGGCAGCCTCACATTTCATGTTAAACACAGGAATAGTCAGCAACTATTCACCCTCCCAAATTGTGTGGAAAGACTCCTACTCCCCGGCAGAAATGGAGAAGGAAAAGGACTTCCTCTCAGAGGCTGTGATTAGTATCCTTGTCATTGTCATCATGCAGAGAGGCAATACCTTTGCTGACCTCGTATTGCCAGCCTCCACGGATCAACCAAGATCCAACTCAAACTTCAATCTCATTTTTTTTTTAAAATTTTTTTTTAATGTTTTATCTATTTCTAGGAGAGAGAGAGAGAGACAGCGTGAGCAGGGGAGGGTCAGAGAGAGAGGGAGTCACAGACTGAAACAGGCTCCAGGCTCTGGGCTGGCAGTCAGCACAGAGCCCGACGCGGGGCTCGAACCCACGAACTGCAAGATCATGACCTAAGCGAAAGTCGGACGCTTAACCGACTAAGCCACCCAGGCGCCCCTCAAACTTCAATCTGTCAAACATGCAAATTATACTATACAACTGCTGAAAATTATATTTTTGAAAAAATTATCTGGAGAAAAGTCCATGATGACATTGTAAGTGTCCAGGGATGAAAGCAGGATACAAGACTGTGAGTATATATTATCACATCCTCTAATCTGTTCACAGGAGAAAACCTTATAAAGCGTGTATGAGTTGAATAGGTAGGAACAAAAACTATAGAAAAATATAAATACTGTAGTGATTTCTGTATGATGGTATTTGGGGTTCTTTCTATTTTCTCCTATAATTATCTCTTATTTTCTGAATTTTCTAAACAGGTTTCCTTTACCTTTATCTACACACACACACACACACACACACACACACACATGCACACACACACCTACACACATATTATTGAAAAACAAATGGAAATTACACTGATGTTCTTCCCAGATTATTTTTGAATTTATAGATGTGTCCACTTGACTTATTGAAGAAGAGTCCAGTAATAGCAAGGATATTTCTTCTTGAGTCATTAAGTCTAATCTATAACTTTATTAGTATGATAAAAGAGTACTTTTCTAGGTCCAGGAGAGTGTGAAATAGACTTTTCTCTTCTAGAAGAACAGCTTTTACCTGGAGTCAGAGACTCAAACACAATGGGGAAAAATGTGAAGACGCCTTAAGGCTTCCTCTCACTTTTCCGGGAATCCAATAGGAAAGAGAAGAGGGGGTCTGGGCAGAGAGGGGACACACAAGTTACAGTTTCTCAGCGCTCAGACAGAAGCACCTGTATGGCGGGTGGAGGGGGAAGGGGCACTGCCCCTCATGTCCGGAGGGGCTGCCCCGATTGCCCCCACCTTTGTTCTAATGATGCAAGAATGGGTTGCATCCATGTGATTCATGCACATTGCCTGGCAAACACTTAGAGAGTATGTTCCACACTCCAAGAAATACGGGAAAGAGTATTTGTGGAAGTGAAGATGATTCCTGGTTTTTCCCAAAAGTCTGAGATGTAGGTAAGAAGGTATTTAACTCTCCTGTTTCTCTCACTCGCGCTCATGTTTGTCTTACGATGGCGAGGGCTGACCCGCCTCCGTCTGGAGGACAAGACCAGGAATGGCTCAGACTTCCCTGAACATGAGGGCCGGCCACCACCTGTCTCCAGCAAATCGGTGTCGTGTTCTCATCTCAGAATGCAGTCTGCAACGAATTCCCTGGGAATCTTTTAACAAAATTTTTTTTTTAATGTTTACTTATTTTTGAGAAAGAGACAGAGCTTGAGCGAGGGAGGGGCAGAGAGAGAGAGGGAGACACAGAATCGGAAGCAGGCTCCAGGCCCTGAGCTGTCAGCACAGAGCCTGACGCGGGGCTCGAACTTACGAGCCATGAGATCATGACCTGAGCCAAAGTCAGACGCTCAACCAACTGAGCCACTCAGGTGCCTCTCCCCGGGAATTCTTTTAAAAATAAGATTCCTGAGGGGTGCCTGGGTGGCTTAGTTGGTTAAGCATCTAACTTTCACTTAGGTCATGATCTCGCGGTTCGTGGGTTCGAGCCCCGTGTCGGGCTCTGTGCTGACTGCCAGCTCAGAGCNCTGTCTTAGAAGTAAATTAAAAAAAAAAAAAACATTAAAAAAAAAAATAAGATACCTGAATGAGAAAACCAAAGAGTCTAGTCTTGGGGTCCAGGGTCAGGTTCTGGAATCTACCCTTAACAATCACCTCATACCAGCAGGAACCAGTAAAAACAATGTGCTTTACAATTGCAAGCCCCATAAGTAACTTTATATTTTCCAGTAGCTACATTTTTAAAAAGTAAAAAGAGGGGCGCCTGGGTGGCTTAGTCGATTAAGCGTCCGACTTTCGCTTAGGTCATGATCTCACAGTTCGTGGGTTCGGACCCCGCGTCGGGCTCTGTGCTGACTGCCAGCTTAGAGCCTGGAGCTTGTTTCAGTCTGTGACTCCCTCTCTCTCTGACCCTCCCCTGCTCATGCTGTCTCTCTCTCTCTCTCCTAGAAAT